>NC_133620.1:76652455-76952455 GCF_048593235.1 Sminthopsis crassicaudata
CCTTGCCCAGAATCACATTCTATAAGTAAGATTTAGATGCTAGATTAGAATGTAGGTTTTATTGACTTGAGGGCTATGTATTACCTGACTTACCACCAAATTTCCTGAAGGTGGGGGAAAAAAAAAAAGCAAATATTGATTTAAAAAGAAAGAAAATGAATAGAGACAAAATATAGTCAATGAACTTGACTTTAATGTCTCAATACATTCTATGAGAGATTTTTAAAAAATCATTAACTGATTGAACATTTACAAAAGGAAGAATTAATTGTAAAAAGTTATCAAGGCTTTATCAAAATGGTTCTTTACAAACTAAGTATATTTCTTTCATTTTATAGGACTTCCAAATTAGTTGATCACGAGTATTTTCTAAATAGAATTAATGGTAAATTTTCATTCAGTAAATGCATAATCTTCAGAAGACACAAAGTTAAAGGAAAACTAGTTATAATCTAGAAGACAATGAGGATTGGAAAAATCCCTGACAAGATAAAATAGTGATTTGAAGAAAGTATAAAATTGAAGAAGTTTAAATAGATTGCTATCTTGAAAAGATCCAATATTGAGAAAATTCTGGGAAGATGTTGTAATAAATCAAAAACTTTTAGATTCTTCAAATGTCCTTCACCACAACAAAAACCCAGAACATAACTTCAGAGCAGCAGAAGTAAAAATAGGATAAAGCAGTTGCCCTCTTAAGACAATTTGAGAAGACCACAAGAAAGACCTTTCTTCCAAGATCAGTTGTTAGGATTACTAGGTGAGAACTCAGGTTGTCTGGACAGTGACAAGGTGAGAATTCAGGTTGTCTGGACAATTACAAGGTGAGAACTCAGGTTGACTTGATAGAAGGAGCAAGCTCATTGGCTGAACTGGTTCTTCCCAGAAGCCCTTGCATTATCCCACGCCCATTCTCTGGGAGGATAAAAGAGGCAACATTGGGCCTGGAGAGCAGATTGGACTGGAGAAGGACAAGAGTCAAAGAGGAGAAGACTCTACACTACATCAGGCTTGACGGGGTTCTCTGCAGGAAGGGAAGTCACTTCTCTGGACAAGAGTTAACGGCAACTGCCTGGAGACAATGGTTCCCTACAGGAAGAAGAATCTGTCTGGGAGATTTGAGTAGACACAGTAGATCTCTTCCCAGAGAACGATCCGGCAGCTTCTGGAGACGACAGATCGCTACAATCAGTGATTCAACCTAAGTGAAGTGAAAACTCAAGCAATGGGAAGTTGTTGTGCCTAGCTTTCAGTTCATCATCTCCTGTAGTTGTTTTAGGAAATGATTTTCCAGGCCTTTTGTGATCCATGTAAGGCCCACAAGCTGGATATTCCCCTCCCTGGTCTAAGGCATTGAGTCTGTATAATATGAAGATAATTTGAAGAAATTGGAAATATTTTAATCTGAAAAAATAAAGACTTGGGAAACATATGATATCCACAGGAGAGAATAAGGGATAAAAGAGGATCCATCTGAGGGATGAAACTCAATGAAATACAAACAAAAAACAAACAAACAAAAAAACCCAAATACATTGTGAAGAATAAGATACTTTTAAAGTGGAGTGTGCTACCTGAAGAGAAAGAAGTTTTTGAAATGGAGAATTAATGGCCATGAATTATTACTTTTCAAGTCATTCATTTTTTAGACATGGTTTGAACTTTTTGGTTCCTAATTTCTATTTCAACTCTACATTTCTGTGATTTAAGACCATGCCAATGCTCATTAGACAATGTTCCAGCTCCCCAAAATGTAGAATTCAAGATCTTTCAATAATCTCAATCCAATAAGACATTTTAGAATCACAATATTTCTCAGTACATACACTATGCTCTAGCCAAGTGAGTAGATATTATTGTCTTCTGTAACCTGTCTCATATACTCCTATTTCCATTCAACTGAACTTATACTTTTATATGCTTGGAACATACTTTCTTCTTCCCCCTACCTATTTTTGCTCATTTGTACCATATCCAGTCTTCAAAATTGAGTTCAAATACCACAACCTCCATGAAGCTGCTTCTAGTTTCCTCAGGCTAAAATTTTGATTTCTTGTCTCATAGCACTTGGTGCTCCTCATATAATATGTTAATTTATATTTTATTCATATATTAAGTATCCTATCAATTGCTCTATATCACTGTTTCTTGAAAATTATGATCTTTATATTTCCAAACACAGGACAAGTGCCTTCACACATAGCTGTTGCCAAATAAATGTTACTTGAGCAGTTGAATGAGTACATAAAGGGGACTAAGGGACCATAACTGTTAATCAAAGATGTAAATAACATAAAATTAGAAGTGATTGTAATTTAGATCTGTATGAAGATTTGACATGATTAGAAATTCATTGATTAATCATGCTCTCTTTCTTATTATTTTACATTTGATTTCTTATTAGTAGTTGACTCATTCAAAGGTTTACATTCTATTTATTATAGAACAGCCTTTGGGGATTGCTATTAGATGTGCAAAACAGGAAAATAAACTGCTCATCAAATAGCATTGAGCAGTCTCTGTTCATCCAGCAGCACTATCAATCTGAGCTTCTTGCTTCTTCTTACTATTTTTTACTGCCTTTTTCTTTCTGTTATTTTTAACTACATAACACCTTGTGGGTGGATTAAAATAAAAGCCTCTAGCCTATTATTTTCTTTCTCGATGTCCTTGTTCTACCTCAGTATCTTATTATCTGCCTTTTATCATTTTTCCTCTTTTTATTACATCCTACCTTTCTTTTCCATCTGCAGATCATTGTATCACCATGAGTTATTATTTCTTAAATTGTTATTGGTGGAGAGAATAAAATCTTAAGATATTACAGTTTGGAGGAACATATGAGGTTGTATAGTCAAATGCAATATTTTTTACAGATGAGTAAACCACGATACTGATACAAATGAATAAACAAAAAAGTAAAGAACTAGTTTACTCTCAACTAGAACCTAGATGTTTCACTTTCCAGCTTGAGTTTTTTTTTTCCTCTATTGCACTACACTACCATCAAGCATTGCCAATAAAATTCCCCTATCTTTTCCCACTTTTCATTTTTCTATGCCCTGATTCCCTTTACCTTTCATTAATCTCAGGCTTCAGGTAAAAAACCACTTAGAGAAAAATACATAAGGGCAGAAATCACATAGAATGGTTTGTATTACTATGAATACTGATTAATTTAAACTTTTGAACATAAAATAGAATAGTTTTTAAATTCTTGAATTACTAGGCTCTCCTTAATACCTTTGTTTACTCCTTCTGAAAGGCTTGTGAAGGGATTAAGTGACCAGTATCTATTTTCAGAATCATATTTACCGACTGAAGGGCTCTTAGACTCACATATATAGAACTGGATGGTCAGTGAATCATTAAACACAGCCCCCAATTTTTACAAATTAGAAAACCTTGGCCAAGACTTGTGCAATATCAGGCTGCTATTTTTCTGATGTCTTCCTGAGTTCAGAACCTTGACTCTCTCCAGTATATTATGTTGCCTATTAATTTAAAGTTCTTCTAAGCCAAATTTCTTATTTTTCAAATGAGAAATCAAATAATCAATTTATTTAAATAAAAATTTAGCCATTTAAATCATTAAATAATTAGTTGAATAATTTAAGTTATTAAATAATTTGCTTTTTTACAAATGATTATTGAATGATTTACATATGATTGTTAAATAAGTTTCCCAAGATCATACAGGCAAACAATAATTGAGAGAAACAAAACCTAGAACATAATAGAAAATTACTAAGTGGTTTATTTTCTCTCCTTTAGAGGAACAATGTCCCCTTACTCAAAAGCTAAAGCCTCCAAATTTGTTGTTTTATTTTATTTGTAGTATTTACATTTATTCTTTCTGTGATTTTACTTTGACTCTTTTACTTAGAGGTTGGAACCAATAGATTTTTACCCATTTTCTTTCCTACCTTTAAATTTCTCTCAGCACTGAATCTATAAGTGTAAAAAAGGACAAGCACAATCTCCTGTAGTTTTGTTTGTGGATCCCTAAACATTAAAGTGTCAGTGTCAATTCCTTGATGTAGAATCATTTTTTGGTTCTATGTTTTATCCACAGTTAGTAATTCTTTTCAAAGCCATTACTCCAAAGAGGGTAGCATTACATGAGTTATCAATTTGGGCAGTTGAAAGTTGAAATGATGGTATCTAGTTAAGTAGATTCCTAATCACACTCTTGAATCCATTCTTTTTTTTTTTTTTTTTTTTTTTTTTTTTTTATTCTCCTAGAAATCACACCTAACCCTCACCTTTTCTACCTCATTTTGACTAGCTCAGCATGAAGGAAGTCAGGGGCAGGGTATAATATCTTCTCACCATTTCTTCTTCCTAGTCCTCTCTCTCTCTCTTATTCTTGGCCCAAACTGCATGAAATAAATTAAACAAGTGCACAGAATGTAATACCAGAAAAGCTCTTTCTGTACAGTTGAAAATTTTGATTCTTGAAGGCAGAGGGTGCTATTTCCAAAGAAATCAGTTCTATTAAATGGGCAACATTTGCTGAAATGGACACCTGCAGACATTTAAAGTTGTACAATATGTAATTGCTTAAAAATGAATGTTCTTTCAGGTGCTGCCAGTTATCAAGTGATACATGTCCTTATTGAACTTTGCAGACTGAAAACATTGCTGACAAATTTAATTCCTAAAGGAAAAGCTATCTTCTGACCAATATATTTCCAAATCAGTATATGATATTAGGTGGACAAACAAAATTAAAATACTAGATTGGAGAGGAGGCAGACAATTGAATTATATATCAGAGTTTGTCCCTAATAATAGACATTATTTGTTGCAAATTGTTTCTAAGTTATCCAGATACTATACATTGTTAATTACTTAAATGCCAGAGAATAGATAAATGAGGGAGTAAGTATAATAGGCAAGGAAAGGCAAAAACTGGGAAACTTTTCAGTATCTAGAATTTTCATCATAAAGTTGTTATTTCTAAAAAGTAACTTTCATATTTTGAACCATTTGATTTTTTCTTCCTTAATTCAAAATGATTATTTCTGTAGATTTTTCTTTCTCATCCCTTGTTCTAATTATAATACAAATTTGATTTTTAGCACTAATAAGTTGATGACTTTGTTTCTTCATTCCTTTTCCTTTTATTTTCTTCCTTCCTTCCTTCTTTCCTTCTTTACTTTATTTCTGTCCCTTCTTCCTCTCCTTCTATCTTTCCTTCCTTGGCCTCTCTCTCTTCTTTTTATTCTTCCTTCTTCTCTTAAGAAGGAGAATCCAATTAAAACATTATTGGGAAATGTTTAAGTCAATTTTTAATTATAACTTAAAACGAATTTTAAAACAACATAAAGTTGACTTGTGATTTTCTAAGTTAATGTGCAGCCCACTGAAAATGTTTATGTACAGTATCCATTTCAATCTGAGCATTAGTCTATTTTACCATTCCCATGAAGAACCAGATCTGCTTTTTCTCCTCCATATTGCTTTTCTTTCTTGTTGCTTGTTGACTATCACTCCTGCTTGGTCTAATAACTATACTTGATTTGGGAAGCTTAGTACAAGAACTGAACTACAGCTTTTCTTTCACATCTCTGGTTCCTGCTTTGTTCCCTTTTTGCACTGGAGCTGCTTCTGTCCCCTCTTCTCCATTTAAATGGATCATTTGCAAATACATAGTCACTAGAAGTACATCATTCCTATAGGAATTTGTGAGATTTTACAGTCTGTCTTCTTGGGAACTGAGTTCAGGTTTGGTCAGGTGCCTATTCACGTTTTAATCACCTTTACTTTTACCTTCCCTCCTTAACCTTTTAAAAGGACAAATTGAAGATTTATCAATTATTAGTTTTTATCAGTCTGGTACCAAATAGTTAACAGGAGTTTAATAACTGAAATAAACAAGAAGTCTTTATTGTATCTTCTGTATGCTCATTGTGCTAACAAGTATAGATGCAAAGATAAAAATGAAACAATTCCTGCACTTCAACAAGCTAATATTCTACCCCATAAAACAATATATGTACATATAAGTGGAGATAAATATATTTTTAGAATAAAGTAATTTTCAGGGCAGAGGCTGGCACTAACATCTGTATTCAGGATAAGATAAGGATTTCTCATGGATTATCAAATACATTTGGAAATATCACAGAATAAACTATCTAAAAAAAGGAAAAAAAAAGTAAAAAATGTCTAAATTGTAATGATCCTGATTCACATGAACTGCAAGCATAAAAAAGAAAATGGAGTACAGAGTATTACTCACTTTCAAAAGCTTTCTACAGTACCAGGATATACCAACTTTAAAAGGTCAGTGAATGTTGAAGTGTTTTGACATGCAGCAGAGTAGAAAGTGGCTCAAGTACAGGCAATTTGACACATTCAAAAAGGGTATTATTTGTCTAAAACATTCACTTTTGGTATTTCCTTCATATTACAGTAATCTGTGGTGACTAGATTATACAGACAAGGCATGTAAGAACATTCCAAGTTTTTCTACAAAGAGCAAAGCTCAGATCCAGGAAGAATAATCTCAGACAGAACATTCAAATCGTACTGTTTACTTTTCTGGACCCCAAAGAACTCTAAATAAGATTTCATATGCTTTCAATCTATTAAAAGAAGCTATAGAAAGTTGCTGCCTTTGAGGAGTTTATTGTCTAATATACATACATTTGTAAATATGTGGTATAAGATTAGATTTAGGATTTCATTGGCAAAGGGAAAGTTCAGGAAGAACATTTTCTCTAGCAATACAGAATCTATGCAAGAAGAATATATATATATAATATATTTGTGCATATATATGTACATGTACATATGAAGATATTTAACTATGAAGATATGTTTTCATATTTGCTCCTTTACTAAAATATTTTTTAAAATTTCTGTACAAAAAAATGCAATAAGCATTTATTAAGCTTGTGCTATATCCCAGTTTCTGTACTAAAGTACTTAACATATGTTTCATTTAATACTTAGAATTCTGTGAGGTTGGTGCTATTATGATGATAGCTTATTTGATTGTTTAGGAGACTGAGGCAGACAGGGGTCAAATACTCAAGTTTTCACAGATAAAGGTGTCTGAGACCAAATTTGAACTAAGGTATTCAGGACTTCAAGGCCAGCACACTATTAACTGTGCCACCTAGCTACTCAAGTACTTTACAAGTTAGTGGGTAGTAGGTAATATTTGAGAGAGAGAGAGAGAGAGAGAGAGAGAGAGAGAGAGAGAGAGAGAGAGAGAGAGAGAGAGAGAGAGAGAGAGAGAGAGAATTGCTCATGATTCAAATAAAAAAAATGATGGTTTTTAAGTTGCTATGGGTATGCATTGTATATATGTGTGTATGTGTGTTTAATTAATGGCAGAGATTCTAGTGATAGACCTTTCAAAATTTAGATAGGTTGTGTTTGAATGAAATTTTGACCCACTGATGCTCACATACTCAAAGCTTTTCCCATTTGATTGGATTTTGCAGAATTGTGCTCTAATAACATAATATTCATTTCCATGTAATAATGAGCATTATGAATATTGGAACTGGCTTCCTTAGAATTATAGATGATAAAAATAATTGAAATATGTATGGTATATAAGAAGATGGTAGCATAATAATATACAAATTCAATTCAGCAAACATTTTCTCAGCATCTACTACATACACAGGTTATTCTTACCTTTCTTATAGGGTTCAGCTTCCCTAAATAGTATGAAAAATTTGAAGTCATTATGAATATAATTTAGGTTACTGCATTCTTCTACCGTGATGTAATTAGCACAATACAATCTATAATGAATAGTTTCTGGAGGACTTAATATCATATATTATATATATATATATATATATATATATATATATATATATATATATATATATATATATATATATATATATGTGTGTGTGTGTGTGTGTGTGTGTGTGTGTGTGTGTGTGTGTATATATATGTATACACCACACACATTATACATGCGTGTGCATGCATATATACATATTTATATATACATACATATTCATATACTCTAAGCACATACACAAGTATATGTGCACATATGCATTTGCATATATATGTATATATATATAGATATAGATATATATAGATATATATATAATATAGATATATATAGATATGTATGTATATGTATTTCTAGACAAAAAGTACAGAGGTTGTTTGTGGGCCAAATCACATTAATAGGCGTGGGAGATTTGACTTAATCTATTTTTATTTTAGACCCCTCAGTAGCCAATCTAGTGATCCTATTCAACTAGAGGTACACCATATAAGTTCTTAACATAAAGTAGACTATCAACTAGCATAACCCATTATAGCTCCAAACTCCTGATTTCAATATATTCAAATTCCTCAATTTCCCCAATAGCTGGAATTACAGGCATGTACTACTAAATCAGAATCTCCTGAATATATTCCATATGATGGTAAGCAAATTTAATGAATATACAGCTATTTGTTCTTAGTCAATCAATATACATAATTAGAGAGGGACATTTAACAAAGTATTTTCCTCATAGCATTTTAAAAGAATTGTGTATTATTTTAAACTGTACATGATTGATAATTTGTAAGAGAAGAGATTTTAAGGTGATATCTTAATAGCAGTATTCTTTTACAGTCAGTAGAGATATTGACCTTTTTTCTCTGCCTTTTTAGGCAATTGCGCAACTGTTTCTTCCCTCATTTTGGGGGTCAAATTATTCTAATAAATGTATTACTCACTTTAATTCATGAAAACACTCTACATAATTGATTCAACAATTTTCCCCAACTTGGTAGTAATCACTAAAATAGAAAGTTAAGGGTGCTTTTACTATATTTGAACATTTTCCTATCAGAAATTTTGAATAGTAAATTAGAAGGGTAGTTAGGTGACACAGAGGATAGAGCACCAGCCCTGAAGTCAGGAGTACCTAAGTTCAAATCTGTTCTCAGACACTTAATACTTTCTAGCTGTGTATTCCTGGACAGACCCCAGTTCCCTCAGCAAAAAGAAATAAATAAACAGACAAACAAACAAACAAACAAAAAATAAATAAATAAATAAGCAAACAAACAAATAAATAAGCAAACAAACAAATAAATAAGTAAATAGTTAAATAAATAAATGAATGAATGAATAAACAAACAAAGAAATAAATAAATAAATAGACAGATTAGTTACAACATGTTTCTCATTTGCTTTTTTAATAAGATAAATGTTATGTCTCTAAGCAATTAGTATTTTCCCTACACATATCTTGATGATTTCATATTCATAACTCTAAAAATTAAATTATATTAAAATAGATCATGTTCTATATGGAACATAATTCTTGTTAAGCTACTCTTCCTATTTTTGTTTCATTGAGTGCTATTTTTACTTCATTAAGAAATGCATTGAGAAGTAGTTGAGATAGAAAGAAAAATTCCATACTTGAGAATCTACATGCCAATGAAACCCAGAGACTATATGAATACAATAACCAAACACCTTTCACATAAATAAAGCTCTAAACAAGGGAAAAAAAAAAAAAAAAAAAAAAAAAAAAACATCAGTTACTCTTTGTTAACCAAGCCAATGTAATTAAAATGAAAATTTTACTTAACTTACTTAATAAGTGCTATAACAATCTAATTTCCAAAGAAAAATTTTGTAAATTTAGGAAAAAATTGTAACAAAATTCTTCTGGAAGAATAAAAGGTCAAGAATATAAAGGGAACAAATGAAAAAATGGGAAGGAAGGCAGTAGCAGATTTTAAATTATATTGCAAAGCAGTAACATGAAAACAATCTGGTACTAATTAAGAACAGAATGTGGATTGGTGGAATAGATTAGGAACACAACAAATGGTAGTAAACTGCAATAGTTATTGTTTGATGAACATCAAGATATAAACTTTAGGAAAAAAGAACACATTATGACATAAATTGTGGGGAAAATGTATTTTTTCAGATCTATAGAAAAGAGAAGAATTTATGATCCAAAAAGAGGTAGAGAAGATGAAACAAGTAAAATGGATAAAAATGAAGCAAAAATGTTTTTCCATAAGCAAAACGAATGTAGGCAATATTAAAACAAAATAAGAAAACTAGGGAAAATTATGGGAGATTTATTTGTCATAGGTTTCATTTTTCAAATAAATAAGGAATGTAGTAAAATGATCAAAGAATATTAATAAGAAGTTTTCAGAATAAGAAAAAATCTATCAAAATTACATGAAATATCCTATAGAGCAATTTTAATTAGAGAAAAGCAAATTAAAACAACTCTGAGATACTGTCTTATATGATAAACAGATTTCAGAAAAATCTGGGAAGTCTTATGTAAACTAATGCAAAGTGAAAGGGGCAAAGCCAGAACACTGTAGACTAATGAACAGTGATCCAAAAATATTCCAAAGGATTAATTCTAAAAATACTGTCCCTACTCGGAGGGAAAAAGAAATGAAACTTCATAAACTCTAAATACAGATTATAGCACATTTGGTTTTTTTTTGTTTTTGTTTTTGTTTTTTTTTTTTCTTTAGTTTCTCTCTATTTGTTTATTTTCTTTTCAAACATAGCTATTTGGGGATGATTTCCTAAAGTCTTTTTGCTAATATCTTATTTAAGATTTTAGCTTCAAGATGGTGGAAAAGATACAAGTTACTGTGTAAGCTCCTTTCTTCCCTCACAACCAACTAGATTTAATCAGACTAAGAAATAGCACTGGACTGATAGAATCCACAAGGACTGGAAGCACGACTTACCAGCTGAAGAGAATCTGGAGTTTCAGCAGGAAAGGTCAGTTCCCAGGTGAGGAAGAAGAGAGGCCAGTGCAGACAGTGGGGTAGTGGCACACTGCGCCTGTCGCGCTGGGGAGGGCTCTGGGATCAGAGAATCCACTGACATAAAAGAATCTGGCACAGGCTGTTAGCTCTTCTCTGCTTATAAAACAGCAGTTCAGAGGAGAAATATAAGCCACTCTAAAATTTAAAACTAGATTGGATCTTCCAGGATCCCAGGAGTGACTCAGCAGATCTCATCACCAGGGGTGTGGCCAACATAAACAACCCAGGCTTTTACCTCTAAGTAGTTAAGAGATTGAATAGTGGGCAGAGTGGTAACTCATAGTGCCTGGCTCAGCTGGAGGCTGTGGAACGGAAATCACAGAGAAGCGGAACCTTTGAACTAGGGTCCTCAGTTTCTGGCAGACACTTCCCAGTTTGAGCACAGGGGCTTTTCACCTCCCCTGCTACAGACATCCACCCCCACCGGTACGCATTGGCTAGGCTTTGAGTCGCCTTTACTGTTCAGTCTCAACCTCAGGGAAGCCTCTAAAACACAGCGCCCTCGGGGCACAGCAGTGCTGGTCACCTCAGAGGCACTTCCAGGGAGGGGGTGGGGAACTCTCTCCCAGAGATCTCTCTTAGCTCAGGCACAGGGGCCACTGCATCCATCCAGTCTGGGAGGAAGCTGGTAAAGAAGTAAATAAATAATTTCCTACCCCAGGGACAGACCCCAAAAGATTTTTTTAAGTATGAGCAAGAAGCCCAAAAAAAACATAGATTCCTTCTACACAGAGAAAGAGCGGGTATCCAACCCCGAGGAAGTTAACAGCAGAGAGTCAGCAGATAACAACCTAAAGGGGAACGCTTCCTGCCCCCCATCACATAACTCTCTCCATGAAGAGACTATTAAAAAGTTAAGAGAGTTTGAAGAAAAATGGGGAAAGGAAAGGGAAGCTATGATAGAGAATAACAATGTTCTGACATTGGAGTTGGAAAAAATAAAGAATTCACAGGAGATGCAGGGAAACAAAATTATAGAATTAGAAAAGGTAAAAAAAATCACAGGAAAATAGGATTTCTGAATTGGAGAAGATAAAAAAGTCCCAAGAAAATAGGATTTCTGAATTGGAAAAAGAAAATAATTCTCAAAAAAAAAATTAGGGAAATGGAAAAAAATTCAATGGAGAAAAATAATTCATTTAAAAACGAAATTGGGCATTTACAAAAAGAACTAAAAACTGTGAAAGAAGAAAATAACTCCTTAAAAGTCAGGATGGAACAAATAGAAATGAATGATTCACAAAGAACCCAAGAATCAGTCAAACAAAAAAAAAAAAAATGAGAAGTTGGAGAACAACGTCAAATACTTACTGGGAAAATCTATAGACCTGGAAAATAGATCTAGGAGAGATAATCTGCAGATCATTTGGACTTCCCGAAAACTATGACCAAAAAAATAGCCTAGATTTTATTTTACAGGAAATTATCAAAGAGAACTGTCCAGAGATAATAGAAACAGAGGGGAAAGTAGATGTTGAAAGAATTCATCGAACTCCTTCTGAAGTAGACCCTAAAAAAAGAACACCACGGAATATTGTGGCTAAGCTGCAGAATTACCACACAAAGGAGAAAATCCTGCAAGCAGCTAGAAAAAAACAATTTAAATACCAAGGTGCTACAATAAGGGTCACTCAAGATCTGGCTGCCTCCACATTAAAAGATAGAAAGGCCTGGAACCTGATATCCCAAAAGGCAAAAGATCAAGGATTGCAACCAAGAATAAACTACCCAGCTAAGTTTAGCATCTTTTTCCATGGAAGAAGATGGTCATTCAATGAAATAGAGGAATTCCATATGTTTCTAAGAAAAAAACCAGACTTAAACAAAAAATTTGATCTACATCCACAAGACTGAAGAGAAACAGAAAAAGGTAAACAGAACCCTTGAGAACTGTAACCCTGTTGTGGGTATATAGAAAGTACGCATGGATAATTTGATTTTACTGATATAAAAGAAAAAAAAAGGAGGGGGTGTAGTAAAGGGAAGGGGATAGTATCAGAAAAAGGGGAGGGTGTGATAAAAAGAGGGAAACTACATCCCAGGAAGAGGCATAGAAAATACATCATATCTGAGGGAATTTAGAGAGGGGGAGAATCATTGTGTAAATCTTACTTTCATCAGAAGAGGCTCAAAGAGTAAATAATTGTCATATTTGTTTTTCAGAAAATTCTCTCTCACCTCATTAAAAGGGGGGAGAGGAAAAGGGAAAAGGAAAAGGAGAATAAGGGAAGGGACGTGGAGGGAGGGGGGAGGGATACTAAAAAAAAAAGGGAGGGCTGTGAATCACAAGGGGGGTCCATAAATTAACTGGTGGGCAAGGGGATTAGGGGGGTCAAGGGAAAAAGCATAATCTGGGGATGATGGCAGGAAATACAGAATTAGTAATTTTAACTGTAAATGTGAATGGGATGAATGCTGCCATCAAATGGAGACGGATAGCAGACTGGATCAAAAATCAGAACCCTACAATATGTTGTTTACAGGAAACACACTTAAAGCAGGGAGATACATACAGAGTACAGGTAAAAGGTTGGAGAAGAATCTATTATGCTTCAGGTAAAGCCAAAAAAGTAGGGGTAGCTATCCTTATCTCAGATCAAGCAAAAGCAGAAGTTGATCTAATTAAAAGAGATAAGGAAGGAAACTATATCCTGCTGAAAGGTAGCATAAATAATGAAGCCATATCGATACTAAACATATATGCACCAAGTGGTATAGCATCTAACTTTCTAAAGGAAAAGTTAAGAGAGTTGCAAGAAGAAATAGACAGTAAAACTATAATAGTGGGAGATCTCAACCTTGCACTCTCAGATTTAGACAAATCAAACCACAAAACAAACAAGAAAGAAATTAAAAAAGTAAATAGAACATTAGAAAAACTAGGTATGATAGACCTTTGGAGAAAACTGAATGGCAATAGAAAGGAATATACATTCTTCTCAGCAGTTCATGGATCCTATACAAAAATTGACCATATATTAGGACATAAAGATCTCAAAATTAAATGTAGGAAGGCAGAAATAATAAATGCCTTCTTCTCAGACCACAATGCAATAAAAGCTACATTCAGTAAAAAGTTAGGGATAAATAGACCAAAAAGTAATTGGAAAATGAATAATCTCATCTTAAAGAAATGAAACAGCAAATTATAGAAACAATTAATAATTTCACGCAAGATAATGACAATGATGAGACACCATACCAAAATCTGTGGGATACAGCTAAAGCAGTAATAAGGGGAAATTTTATATCTTTAGAGACTTATTTGAAGAAAATAGAGAAAGAGAAGATTAACGAATTGGGCTTGCAACTTAAAAGGCTAGAAAAAGTCCAAATTAAAAACCCCCAACCAAAAATTAAACTTGAAATACAAAAATTAAAAGGAGTAATCAATAATATTGAAAGTAAAAAAAAAAAAAAAACTATTGAATTAATAAATAAAACCAAGAGTTGGTTTTATGAAAAAGCCAATAAAATAGATAAACCTTTGGTAAATCTGATCAGAAAAAAGAAAGAGGAAAATCAAATTGTTAGTCTTACAAATGAAAAGGGGGATCTTTCCACCAATGAAGAGGAAATTAGAGAAATAATAAGGAGTTACTTTGCCCAACTTTATGCCAATAAATTTGATAACTTAAGTGAAATGGATGACTTCCTCCAAAAATATAGGCTTCCTAGATTAACAGAGGAGGAAATAAATTGCTTAAATAGTCCCATTTCAGAAAAAGAAATAGAACAAGCTATTAATCAACTAACTCCCCAGGAAAAAATCCCCTGGACCAGATGGATTTACATGTGAATTCTACCAAACATTTAAAGAAAAATTAGCCCCAATGCTATCTATATAAACTATTTGAAAAAATAGGGAATGAAGGAGTCCTACCAAACTCCTTTTATGACACAGACATGGTACTGATACCTAAACCAGGTCGATCGAAAACTGAGAAAGAGAATTATAGACCAATTTCTTTAATGAATATTGATGCTAAAATCTTAAATAAGATATTAGCAAAAAGACATCAGAAAATCATCCCCAGGATAATAAACTATGATCAAGTAGGATTCATACCAGGAATGCAGGGCTGGTTTAATATTAGGAAAATTATTAGTATAATTGACCATATTAATAATCAAATTAATAAAAACAATATGATCATCTCAATAGATGCAGAAAAAGCATTTGACAAAATCCAACATCCATTCCTACTAAAAACTCTTGAGAGTATAGGAATAAATGGATTATTCCTTAGAATAATCAGGAGCATATATTTAAGACCTTCAGTAAGCATAATATGCAATAGAAATAAACTGCAACCTTTCCCAGTAAGATCAGGAGTGAAACAAGGTTGCCCACTATCACCATTACTATTCAATATAGTACTAGAAATGCTAGCCTCGGCAATAAGAGCCGAGAAAGAGATTCAAGGAATTATAGTAGGAAATGAGGAAATCAAACTATCACTCTTTGCAGAAGACATGATGGCATATTTAGAGAACCCCAAAGACTCTGCTATAAAGCTATTAGAAATATTTCAGAATTTTAGCAAAGTGGCAGGATACAAAATAAATCCACATAAATCCTCAGCATTCTTATATATCACCAACAAAATGCAACAGCAAGAGATACAAAGAGAAATTCCATTCCAAACAAATGTTGAGAGTATAAAGTATTTGGGAATCCATCTACCAAAGAAAAGTCAGGAATTATATGAGAAAAATTACAAAACACTTGCCACAAAAATAAAGTCAGATTTAAATAATTGGAAAGACATTCAGTGCTCTTGGATAGGCCGAGCAAATATAATAAAGATGACAATACTCCCCAAACTAATCTATTTATTTAGTGCTATACCAATCAGACTCCCAAGAAACTATTTTAATGACCTAGAAAAAATAACAACAAAATTCATATGGAAGAATAAAAGGTCGAGAATTGCAAGGGAACTAATGAAAAAAAAAGTCAGAGGAAGGTGGTCTAAGTGTACCTGATCTAAAGCTATATTATATAGCAGCAGTCACCAAAACCATTTGGTACTGGCTAAGAAATAGAACGGTAGATCAGTGGAACAGATTAGTTACAAAGGACAAAAAAGGGTACATCTATAGCAATCTAATCTTTGACAAACCCAAAGATACCAACATTAGGGACAAAAATTCATTATTCGGAAGAAACTGTTGGGAAAACTGGAAATTAGTATGGCAGAAATTAGATATGGACCCACACTTAACACCATATACCAAGATAAGATCAAAATGGGTCCATGATTTAGGCATAAAGAGGGAGATAATAAATAGATTAGAGGAACAGAGAATAGTCTACCTCTCAGACCTGTGGAGGAGGAAGGAATTTATGACCAGAGGAGAATTAGAGATGATTATTGATGACAAAATAGAAGATTTTGATTACATCAAACTAAAAAGTTTCTGTAAAAACAATACTAATGCAAACAAGATTAGAAGGGAAGTAACAAATTGGGAAAATATTTTTAAAAGTAAAGGTTCTGACAAAGGTCTCATTTCCAAAATATATAGAGAACTGACCCTAATTTATAAGAAATCAAACCATTCTCCAATTGATAAATGGTCAAGGGATATGAACAGACAATTCTCAGATGATGAAATTTAAACTATTTCCACTCATATGAAAGAGTGTTCCAAATCACTACTGATCAGAGAAATGCAAATTAAGACAACTCTGAGATACCACTATACACCTGTCAGATTGGCTAAGATGACAGGAACAAATAATGATGAATTTTGAAGGGGATGTGGGAAAACTGGGACACTGATACAGTGTTGGTGGAGTTGTGAAAGAATCCAGCCATTCTGGAGAGCAATTTGGAACTATACCCAAAAAGTTGTCAAACTGTGCATATCCTTTGACCCAGCATTGCTGTTATTGGGATTATATCCCAAAGAAATACTAAATAGTGGAAAGGGACCTGTATGTGCCAAAATGTTTGTGGCAGCTCTTTTTGTTGTTGCTAGAAACTGGAAGTTGAATGGATGTCCATCAATTGGTTATGGTATATGAAGGTTATGAAATATTATTGCTCTGTAAGAAATGACCAGCAGGAGGAATACAGAGAGGCTTGGAGAGACTTAAATCATCTGTTGCTGAGTGAAATGAGCAGAACCAGAAGATCACTATACACTTCAACAACAATACTGTATGAGGATGTATTCTGATGGAAGTGGAAATCTTCAACATAAAGAAGAGCCAACTCACTTCCAGTTGATCAATGATGGACAGAAATAACTATACCCAGAGAAGGAACACTGGGAAGCGAATGTAAATTTTTAGCACTACTGTCTATCTACCCAGGTTACTTATACCTTCGGCAGCTAATAATTAATGTGCAACAAGAAAATGGTATTTACACACATATATCGTATCTAGGTTATATTGTAACACATGTAAAATGTATGGGATTACCTGCCATCAGGGGGAGGGAGTGCAGGGAGGGAGGGGATAATTTGGAAAAATGAATTAAAAAAAAAAGATTTTAGCATCAATATTCATTAAGGAAATTGGTCTATAATTTTCTTTCTCAGTTTTCGATCGACCTGGTTTAGGTATCTGTACCATGTCTGTGTCATAAAAGGAGTTTGGTAGGACTCCTTCATCCCCTATTTTTTCATACAGTTTATATAATATTGGGGCTAATTGTTCTTTAAATGTTTGCTAGAATTCACATGTAAATCCATCTGGTCCTGGGGATTTTTTCCTGGCGAGTTGATTAATAGCTTGTTCTATTTCTTTTTCTGAAATGGGAGTATTTAAGCAATTTATCTCCTCCTCTGTTAATCTAGGAAGCCTATATTTTTGGAGGAAGTCATCCATTTCACTTAAGTTATCAAATTTATTGGCATTAAGTTGGGCAAAGTAACTCCTTATTATTTCTCTAATTTCCTTTTCATTGCATCTCTGGGAGTTCTGCTTCTTTTGGAATTTCACTGCTGCTAGAATTCCACTGCCTCAGGCTGAGCCTCACACTATGTGTATTTGAGGCTGCTGTGTCAGGCTCTCAACTACCCCAAGGAGAAGCCACGGGCAGCAGAAGGCCATGCTGAGATCTGTAAGGTCACTTTCTGATTGGGGTGGATTTAGTATCTGGCTTTATATTTTAAAATGGTTGATTTCTCTTTCAAAGAGAAAAGCGCAGAAGAGCTAACAGCTTTTGCCAAATTCCTCTATCTCAATGGCTTCTCTGATCTTAGAGTTCTCTCCAACCCAATCGGCATAGTGTGCTAGCGCCTAACCTTATCTGTGCTAGTCTTTTTTTTTTTCCTCCTCTCGGTACTGACTTTTTCTGTTGAAATTCCAGATTCTCTTCAGCTGGTAAGATGTGCTTGTAATCCTTGTGGTTTTTATCAGTCCATCGTTACTTTTGAGGCTGATTTAACTAATTGTATTGAAGGAAGAAGGGAGCTTACAAATTTGCGTGTATCTTCTCTGCCATCTTGGTTCTGCCCCCCTATTTTTCTTTACTAAAACTCTCATTCTATTAATCTTGTCTCTTCTTTCCTCACTGCTCTGCTTTATTTCTACTTGCTACCTTTCCTTGGTATTTTTTAACCTGTTCATCCCCTAAAAGTTATTCTTTTATTCATTCCCCTTACTCTATCCTACTTATAAATATACATACATGCATACAAGCATACTATACACATATATGCATATGTAGATACATATGTGTGTTGATTCATATACAATTTGCCTCTTCAACTCATTTCTATGCAGTTAGATTCTAGAACTACTTGGCTTCCTTTCCCCCACTAGCTCCTTCTGTATCCATTTTTTCTTTTATGCCTAATTTGTTTGAGATGGTATCTCCTTTTTATCTCTCCCTCTGCAGATGTATTTTTATAGAATTACCCCACCATACTCAGCTCAGGACAAGCCTTCCTTTCAAACTATGCAAATAATAACGGTATATAAATAACAGTACTGATAACATTTTCATACACACACAAATATGTATAGTTGTAGTAAACAATTTTACCTTATTGAAACTCTTTTTTTGGTTATTTACCTCATATCTCTCTGATATTTTAGTCATATTTTACCTTAAGTTCTAAGGATTTTTCACAAAACAATAAAAGTCTATATTGTCCATACTAGCTCTCTAGAGGATCTCAGACAAGCCTTGATCGTAGTGGAGGAGTACAGGATTCAGGAAAACCACCAGAAGGTTGGTCAAAGATGAAATGTCTCATTTACATTACTTTCAGATCTTAAATCACTTGGTATGATTAAGTCATTACAACCTACTAAGCATGTGTAAATTAGAGAACCATTACATCACCATACTAAGTACTAAGTGTATGTAAACTAGAGAACCATTATCTCACCAATTCCACTGAGTTAATACCTTATTGTAATTATCCTTTTTTCAAGTATATTTCTTCAGAGTTTTGGGCCCTCTACAAAAGTCTTTGAGTTTGTTAAATATTAATTTTTTTCATTCAGTATTATACTTAACTTTTTCAGGGGAAATTAGTCTTGATTGTAATATTGTAATTCGATCTCTTTTGTTTTTTCTTTCTTTTCTTTCTTTTTTTTTTTTAATAGTTTTTATTTACCATATATATGCATGGGTAATTTTACAACATTGGCAGTCCCCAAACTTTTGTTCTAATTTTTCTCCTCGTCCCCCCCAGACAGCAGGTTGACCAATACATATTAAATATGTTAAAGTACCAATTAAATACAATATATGCATACATGTCCAAACAGTTGTTTTATTGTACAAAAAGAATCGGACTTTTAAATAGTATACAATTAGCCTGTGAAGGAAATCCAAAATGCAGGCGGACAAAAATAGAGGGATTGGGAATGCTATGTAGTGGTTCATACTCATTTTTCAGTGTTCTTTCACTGGGTGTAGCTGGTTCAGTTCATTACTGCTCTATTGGAACTGATTTGATTCATCTCATTGTTAAAAATGGCCACATGCATCAGATTTGATCATCATATAGTATTGTTGTTGCAGTATACAACAATCTCCTGGTCCTGCTCATTTCACTCAGCATCAGTTTATGCAAATCTCTCCAGGCCTTTCTGAAATTGTCCTGTTGGTCATTTCTTATAGAACAGTAATATTCCATAATATTCATATACCACAATTTATTCAGCCATTCTCCAACTGATGGGCATCTATGTAGTTTCCAGTTTCTGGCCACTACAAAGAGGGGTGCCACAAACATTCTTGAACATACAGATCCCTTTCCCTTCTTTAAGATCTCTTTGGGATATAAGCCCAGTAGTAACACTACTGGGTCAAAGGGTATGCACAGTTTGATAACTTTTTGAGCATAGTTCCATATCTCTCTCCTGAATGGCTAGATGTATTCACAATTCACCAACAATGTATCGGTGTCCCTGTTTTTCCACATCCCCTCCAACAGTCTGCATTATCTTTCCCTCTCATTCTAGCCAATCTGACAGGTATGTAGTGGTATCTCAGAATTGTGTTAATTTGCATTTCTCTGATTAGTAATGACTCGGAGTATCTTTTTATATGGCTAGCAATAGTTTCAATTTCTTCATCTTAGAATTGTCTGTTCATATCCTTTGACCATTTATCAATTGGAGAATGGCTTGATTTCTTATAAATTAGAGTAAATTCTTTATATATAGTTTGGAAATGAGGCCTTTATCAGAACCTTTGATTGTAAAAATGTTTTCCCAGTTTATTGTTTCCCTTTTAATCTTATCTGCATTAGTTTTGTTTGTACAAAAAGTTTTCAATTTGATATAATCAAAATTTTCTACTTTGTGATCCATAATGATCTCTAGTTCTTCTTTGGACATTAATTAATATCTCTTCCACAGGTCTGAAAGGTACATTATCCTATGTTCTTTTAATTTATTCATAGTCTCATTCTTAATGCCTAGGTCATGAACACGTTTTTACCTGACTTTGGTATACAGTGTTAAGTGTGGGTCAATGCCTAGTTTCTGCCATATTAATTTCCAATTTTCCCAGCCATTTTTGTCAAACATTGAGTTCTTATCCCAAAGGCTGGGGTCCTTGGGTTTGTCAAACACTAGATTATTAGAGTTATTGATTATTTTGTCCTTTGGACCTAACTTATTCCATTGATCATCTAGTCTATTTCTTAGCCAATACCAAATGGTTTTTGTAACCCCTGCTTTATAAATAATTTTAGATCTGGTACAGCTAGGCCATCTTCATTTGATTTTTTTCCCATTAATTCCCATGAAATTCTTGACCTTTTGTTTGTTCATATAAACTTTGTTATAACAAAATGGGCCAAGAGGAACAGAGGATATTTTGCATTTTTATTTTTATATCATTAGTTTTTGTGGCCACCAAATTGTTGAAATTCCTTGCAATTTCTGATTAAGCTTGTCTTCCAGAAACAAATTTCTTGCTTCTTGAACTCATTAATAATGAACTCATTGAGAATTTCTGCTTTCTCTTTCATCTTTCTTGATTTTCCTACTTGTTTGCTGACTCCTTTTCTTTTTTCCTTTGCTGGTACACCATCTAGTATATACCACTATAAGTAGCTCTGAAGAATCTCTTCTCTTCTGCCATTAGTAATTTTGGTTGGTAATTCATAAAATTCCATGGATTCAATTGTCTCTAACCATAAAATTCTTAAATGATTTTCTCAAGCCCTGATTTTGTCTCAGCACCAGTTTCCTATATCCAACTACCCATTGGATATCTCAAACTGATGGTATATTGGATAGAACTTTATGCCTGCAGTAAAAAAAAATCTGACTTTAAATCCAGCCTCAAACTAACTACATAAGCCTGCTTAAGCCACTCAATGTTTAACCACCTCAAATTTCTCAGGTGTAAAATAAAATTAATAGAAGTATCATCCCCACTGAATTGTGAGAAGCAAATAAGATAATATTTTAAAGGCCTAGCCTAGAGACAGGTGAATAACAGAATCAACCTACCCTCAAATGAACTCAGTATATATTCCCCAAATTGTCATCTCTTTTCAACTTCCCTATTATTGTAAATAGTATCATCTTCCTCCTGGTTACCCAATCTCTCTCAATAGAAGTGTCTTCCTTGATACAACATATGCCCTCAGCCCCAAATTCAATCTTTTTCCAACTTCTGTTGATTTTACCTTAATAACATCTCTCCTTTAAAATGCCTTCTTTCCTTTGACACTTTATCAGCCTGGTGCCAGCCCTTATTATCTCACATCAGGACTATTGTAATATCCTGCTGGTTTGTTTTCCTATTTCAATATTGCTCCATTTCACTCCATCCTCCAATTTGCTATAAATTTGGTTTCCTTCAGTAAGAATCAAAATTGTCATTGCCAGACCCTGATTCCATATACTCCTTTTGTTCTCTGTCACCTCCAGGTTCAAATATAAAATCTATTGAGTTTTGATGATTTTCATAACCTAGTATTAATCCTCCTTCCCCCAAATTTCTAGTCTTCTTATATTTCCCCTTCTGTCATACTTTTTATTTTAATTTTATAATTATACAATTTTTGACAGTATATATGCATGAGAAAATTTTTATAACATTATCCCTTGTATTCATTTTTCCAGATTTCCCCCTCCCTCCCCTAGATGACAGGCAATCTCATACATTTTACATGTGTTCCAGTAAATCCTAGATATAATATATGTGTGTAAATCCAATTTTCTTCTTGCACATTAAGTATTGGATTCCGAAGGCATATGTAACCTGGGTAGATAGACAGTAGTGCTAATATTTTACATTCAATTCTCAGTGTTCCTTCTCTGGATGTAATTGTTTCTGTCCATCATTGATCAACTGGAAGTGAGTTGGATCCTCTTTATGTTGAAGATATCCACTTCCATCAGAATACATCTTCATACAGTATTGTTGTTGAAGTGTACAGTGATCTTCTGGTTCTGCTCATTTCACTCAGCATCAGTTCATACAAGTCTCTCCAAGCCTTTCTGAATTCATCCTGCTGGTCATTTCTTACAGAGCAATAATAGTCCATAGCCTTCATATACCATAATTTACCCAACCATTCTCAAATTGATAGACATCCATTCATCTTCCAGTTTCTAGCCACTACGAAAAGAGATGCCACAAACATTTTGGCACACACAGGTTCCTTTCCCCTCTTTAGTATTTCTTTGGGATATAAGCCCAGTAGTAGCACTGCTGGATCAAAGAATATGCACAGTTTGATAACTTTTTTGGGCATAGTTCCAGATTGCTCTCCAAAATGGCCAGATTCTTTCACAGCTCCACCAATAATGTATTAGTGTCCCATTTTTCCCACATCCACTCCAACATTCATCATTATTTGTTCCTGTCATCTTAACCAATCTGACAAGTGTGTAGTGGTATCTCAGAGTTGTCCTAATTTGCATTTCTTTGATCAGTAGTGATTTGGAACACTCTTTCATATGAGTGGATATAGTTTCAATTTCATTATCGGAGAACTGTATGTTCATATCCTTTGACCATTTATCAACTGGAGAATGGCTTGATTTCTTATAAATTAGGATCAATTTTCCATATATTTTGGAAATGAGATCTTTATCAGAACCTATAACTATAAAAATATTTTCCCAATTTGTTACTTCCCTTCTATTATTGCTTGAATTAGTATTGTTTGTTACAGAAACTTTTTAGTTTGATGTAATCAAAATCTTCTATTTTGTGATCAACAATGATCTCTAGTTCTTCTCTAGTCATAAATTCCTTTCTCCTCCACAGGTCTGAGAGGTAGACTATCCTCTGTTCCTCTAATCTATTTATGATCTCATTCTTTATGCCTAAATCATGGACCCATTTTGAACTTATCTTAGTATATGGTGTTAAGTGTGGATCCATATCTAATTTCTGCCATACTAATTTCCAGTTTTCCCAACAGTTTTTTTTTCAAATAATGCATTTTTATCCCAATTGTTGGTATCTTTGGGTTTGTCAAAGAATAGATTGCTATAGTTGTACCCTTTTTTGTCCTTTGTACCTAATCTGTTCCACTGATCGACTGGTCTATTTCTTAGCCAATACCAAATGGTTTTGGTGACTGCTGCTATATAATATAGCTTTAAATCAGGTATACCTAGACCACCTTCATCTGACTTTTTTTTCATTAATTCCCTTAAAATTCTCGACCTTTTATTCTTCCATATGAATTTTGTTGTTATTTTTTCTAGGTCATTAAAATAGTTTCTTGGGAGTCTGATTGGTATAGCACTAAATAAATAGATTAGTTTAAGGAGTATTGTAATCTTGATTATGTTTGCTCAGCCTATCCAAGAGCATTGAATGTCTTTCCAATTATTTAAATCTGACTTTATTTTTGTGGCAAGTGTTTTGTAATTTTGCTCATATAATTCCTGACTTATCACACTAAGGAAAAACATTATAAGCAGCCAGAAAAAAACAAACAAACAAACATGGAAACAATAACAACAACAACAACAACAACAACAACAACAACAACAAAACACAACTCAAATGCTGAGGAGCCACAAAAAGAACTTCCCATGACTTAGCAGTTTCCACCTTAAAAGATTTAAGGGCCTGAAATCTTATATTCTGAAAAGAAAAGGAACTTGGAATGCAGCCAAGAATAATCTATCCAGCTAAACTGAGTATTTTTTTTTTCCCAAGGAAGAAGATGGACATTCAGTGAAACAGGTATCCATTTATTTCTGATGAAAAGACCAGAGCTAAACAAACAATTTAACCTCCAAATATAGAATTCAAAAGAAGCATAAAAAGGTAAAAAGAAAAGAACTCTTGAGATCTGTATTTGTATTATGGGTATACATAGAGAGTAATTTAATCTTACTATTATAATATAAAAAAGAACCCAGAAGTGGAAAGGAGATTGTGTTGGAAAAAAGGGAAAGTGGAGGTAAAATGAGTGAAATTATATCTTATGAAGTGTCAAGGGAAACCTATTATATTTGAGAGAAAAAAGCACAGAAGATGAACATTGTGTGAGTTTTTCTCCCATCAAATTTGGATCAAAAAGAAAATATTAGACATATTTGGTTTCACAGAGAAACTTCTTTCACCTTATAAGGAAGTTGAAGAGGAAAAGAAAAAAAAGGAAAGAAGAGGCTAATAGAAGAGAAAAGAGAAATAGGAAAGAAAAATATAAGAAAGGGGGAGGGATTATAAAGGGGGAGAGCTCCTTGAAGCAAGTATACCTCCTAATCAAAATATTGTGGAGGGAACAGGGAAAAGGAACAAGAAAAGCATAATTTATGATAGATAAGATGGTGCGAAATACAGAACTACTCATTTTACTTGTGGATGTGAGCTGATACTAAGTTAAATGAGCAGAACCAGGAGATCATTATACACAGCAATCATAAGATTATAAAATGATCAGTTCTGAGGAACATGGCTCTCTTCAACTATGAGATTATTCAAACCAGTTCCAATTGTTCAGTGTTAAAGAGAGACATCTACACCCAGAGAGAAGACTGTGGGAATTAAGTATGGAAAACAACATAGCATTCTCATTCTTTCTGTTATTTGCTTACATTTTGTTTCTTTCTCAGTTTTTCTTTTTCTTTCTTCTTGATCTGTTTTTTCTTGTGCAAAAAGGTGTGTATAAATATGTGTACATATATTGGACCTAACATGCATTTCATCATATTTAACATGTATTGGACTACCTGCCAGCTAGGGGACAGGGTGGGGGAAAGGAGGGGAAAATTTGGAAAAAAAGGCTTTGCAAAGGTCAATGTTGAACAAATTGTAAATTTGTAAATAAAAAGCTTTAATAAAATATTTAAAAATAAGACAAAGATGCAAAAAAAAGAATTAATATTGCTTCATTATTTATGCTATCTTTTAGCAAAATGTAGTTTCCTCTCATATCTCTTTTAATTAGATATATTTTTGCTTTTATTTTGAAATTAGGTTTGCTATGCCTATATTTTTTTTGAATTTCAGCTGAAGCATAAAAGATTCAGTTCCAGATCTTTCCTTAATTCTGTGTGTCTCTTTGTGCATATTTCTTGTGCGCAATGTATTGTAGTTTCTTATTTTTTGATCTGCTCTGATATCTGCTTCTATTTTATGGAAGAGTTCATTCCATTCATATTCACAGTTGTGATTACTAATTGTATATTTCTCTCTATTCTAATTTTTTCTTCTGTTTGAACTCTATCCTTTCACCATTTCCCTCCCCATTAGTGTTTTTATTTTGTCTACCACCTTTCCCAACCTGTCTTTTGTCAGTCCCCCCACACTTCACCCTTTATTTAATCTCCATCCCTCCTAGTCCTCTGTCCGGCAAGACATATTTTATATTCATCTGATTGTTAATATTATTTCTTCTTTGAGCCACTGGAATAGTTATTTAACACCTCTTCCTATGAAACAATTTACCCCATTCTACCTCTTAATTCCTTTTCCCTGTTTATGCTTCTTTTGGATCTTCATCTTGGAGATAAAATTGTTGCTTTAATTTTGGTTCCCAAATGGGAAAGGAGATACAAAAAGTGTCACTTAAATAGTACAACTGGCCAAAAAAGGTACAAAAACTAGTTGAGGAAAACAAGTCCTTAACAGTCAGAAATAGGCAAGCAGAAACTAATGATGCTATAAGACATCAAGACTCAATCAAGCAAGTTCAAAATAATGAAAAAAAATGAAGAAAATATAAAACACTTCTGGAGTAAAAACAACTTAGAAAATAGATTTAAGGGCGACAGTACCAGAATCATTGGACTTCCTGAAAGCCATAATCAAAAAGAGAACCTGGACAGCATGTTTCAAAAAAGTATCAAAGAAACACTGGAACCAGGGTGAAATTGGCATTGAAAAAATCTACCAACCATCTCAGGAAAGAGTAGTCAAAATAAAAATTCCTAATAACGTAATGGTCAAATTTCAGAAGTGTAAGTCAAAGCAAAAAAAAAAAAAAAAAAAAAAAAAAAACTGCAAGTGGCCATAAAGAAATAATCCAAATATTGGATATTGGAGAGTAACAATTAAAACTACATAGGACTTAGCAGATGCAGCATTTAAAATTCAGAGATCATGAAATATGATATTATGAAAGGCAAACAGTCAAGACTAAAACCAAGAATAACCTGCCAAGAAAAAAAATAAGCATAATAAATCAAGGGATGGAGAAATGGTCATTCAATAAAATAGAAAGATTTCAAACTTTCATAAGGAAAAAGACCAAAATTAAAGCAACAATTTTATCTCCAATATGAAGATCCAAAAGAAGCATAAACAGGGAAAAGAAAACATGAGATATCCGATAGAACTAAATTGGTTATAACCCTGCATGTGAAGATGATAGCTCTATGTCTAATCTTTATCTGCACCTTATTTATATAATTACTATTTTTACCTTTTCCTAGACAGATATTTTTGGCTTCAGGCCTAGTTCTTTCTATTGCTTGTATATGTGATTCCAGGACTGCATCCTTTTATTGTGGCTGCTAATAAATCCTATACAATTCTAATTGTAGCTTCACCATATTTGAGTTTCTTTTTTCTTGTTTCTTATACAAATTTGCCTTTGATCTAAGAATTCTGGAATTTGACAATAATATTCTTATGCATTTTCCAAAAAGGATTTCTTTGAGATGGTGAAAAATGGAATTTTTCTATTTATATTTTCCCCTCATGTCTCATCACCACTATTTTCTTGAATTATTTCTTGCAAAGATCTTGTCAAGGTTCTTTTCTTTCTTTCTTTTTTCTGTTTTTGGTCCAGCTTTCAGGTAAATTAATTATTCTCACATTTTTTTTCCTCTTTCTATCTTCTACAAACTTGAAAGCTGGGACCAAAAAACAGAAAAACCTAGGCCTGAAGCCAAAAATATCATATATAGTAAAATTACTTATAATATTAAATAAGAACAAAATTGAAAGTTCAAAAAACTTGCAGATTTAAAGCTTTCAACAAAAACTAAATTCAATAGAAAATTTCATATATAAGAACCAATATCAAATATTAATTTCAAAGAATTTTGCATGGACAAATTATTTATGTTTCTTACATGGAAATGTATACCATATTTTTGAGATCTACATCAATATTTGAATAACTCAAAAGACAGACTGATATATCTCTAAAAAGCAAAACTGTCTAGGAAAAGGTAAAAATAGTAATTACATTATATAAATAAGGTGCAGATAAAGATTAGACATAGAGCTATTAGAGGAGGATACTGGTTTCACAGTTCTGAATACCTACTCACATCAGGAATGAGATAAATAGGTATACGATGAAAGGTATGGCACCCTCTAAGATCTATAAAGAAATGAGGATGTTTTGGGGGTATAGGGAAAAGCAAAGGTGAGGAAAAAAAGACAAGGGAGAAATTCATGGGTAGGGGGAGAGTAAGTAATAGCAAGTAGATTAAGGGGCAGAATTAAAGTAGAAGAGTTAACAGGGATAGAAAAGAAGAGATCTACTATAGTAAGGATCAGAAGTAGAATTTGTTAGAAAAAATGATCTTAGACAAATTCAAACTTAAAAGAGTCAATCAATTGAGAAATCTATATTATATGTCAGGCATACCAATATTGTTTTAGATGCATGTTTACTTATGGGTAAATGCATGTGTATACACATGTATATCTATACATATATGTATATAAATACATACATATAGAAATCTGTGTATATGTATATATCTATATATGTATACATAAATATATCTCTGTTTAATTATGGCTTGGGGAAGATGGCAGGACAAAAGAGGAAAAAAAGAATAAAGTAAAAAATGTTTGTTGCGGGGAACAAAACAATGGCCTATAAAGAAGGAAAGAAAATATGGACACATGAATAAAATTTCTATTATTATATAATGCTTTTTTAAAATAGAAATTCATTATTATATATTTTGAATCTTCCTTAATGTTCTGCTAGGCACTTACCAATGTTTCGATTTTTTTCTTAATTTTTCTTTTCTGCCTTTCTTTTGCTTTTTTGATTTTTCCTGTTTTCTATTTAGTGTTATAAATATTTTTTAATAAATGTGAGGTCCACTCAGCTTTCCTTTGATGTCTTTACATCTTTGAATTTATGATCACATGATCCTTATTAGATCATAGTTCCTTTATATGTCAATTAGTATAGAATTATAATTATTTCCTTTCTTAGTTACATAGTTCTGAGTTTTCACTTCTATATATAAAGTATTCTTGAACAACCTTGAGGTTATAGAAGATTACTGAACTAAACCTCAGTATCAGAAGGTTATGTTGCTGGTTGTAGTTGTGTGAAGTTGATTAACAAGTCACTTAACTATTTTTTTCCTCCTTTAATGTCCTCCTGAAGTAAAAATCAAAACCATCTAGACTTTTTATACATCATGTAGATGCTGTAAGATCACAGAAATTTTTCAGAATGACCTGTATAAAATGAAATACATTATAGTTATGTTTCATTGGTAGCTTCACTTTATGATGTTTGTTTGTTTTCACAAGACAAAACTATCCTTTCAACAGGCATCTCTTAACTTTACTGAATGACCCTCCTTCCCCTACATTACTCACCTTACCTACATCTAGAGAATGCCATGAGTTTTCTTTCTCAAAAGGAGGTGTGTCCATGAACTGGTCAAGTGGTAGATGTGACTAAAGGTGCCCTCTTATTCAGGGAAGTGGCAAAAATCTTTAACTTTCCTTCTTTCTCTTTTCTTCCTGTTCCACTTTGTATTGTACGTTGTACTGTGTCCTCTTCAATGTAACCTTTAGAAAAACAGAAAAAAAAATAAACTAGAGAACTCAGATTGTGTCAGGTATCTCAAAACTATAGCAAAAAACTTATCTAATTTACTAACTAAAAAGGAAGTGACTGGAAGGTGGTATTTCATTGTTTCTTTGTCCTTTAAGGATATTGTGGCCTACCTCTTAGTATTCCTTATTACTTCTATTTTCATGATACATGGCGATTAACTAAGATGTTGCCCTTAGGTATTTCACAGGTTGTCTATAGAAATTATTCTTAATCTTTTGACACCTATAGTCTTTGACCTTCATAGGTTAAAGAAACTCAGATTAGGAAGGAACTTCAGAGCTGATCCACTCTCCTTATTATATGAATAAAAACAACCTTTTAGAACATCCTTATTTGCTTGAATATCTTTATTGGCATTATCCATTACCTTTGAGGTAGCAATCTTACTTTAGTAGAGTTGGTTTAATTATTTGTTCTTCCAAACCTGAAGGTATGGCTTAAATAGTATCTCACACATCATTATCATAAGCTCATTAATAATTATATCATTGTTTAACATAGAACTCAAATTCAAGACTCATTTTTGAATAGACAATAGAGATATCTACTTAGATTACTTACATAAACTAGATTTTTTTACTCTAGAATCTAAAGTAAGGTTAAATTAAATTATCATTAATTTGGTTTTAATTTTAAAGCTATTCTTTAATAGCTTGATCTGCACAGTGTGCTAGCACCTAACCCTGTCTGTTCTGGCCTTTTTTCTTCCTCCCTTCGGAACCGATCTTTTCTGTTGAAATTCCAGATTCTCTTCAGCTGGTACATTGTGCTTCCAATACTTGTGGTTTCTATCAATCCAGCGTTATTTTTGAGGCTGATTTAACTAATTGGTAATGAGGGAAGTAGGGAGCTTACAGATTTGCGTGTATCTTCTCTGCCATCTTGGCTCTGCCCTCTCATTTTATAAATCTCAACTGGAACAGAATCAGCACCAGGTGCTTGCCATTTGAAAGGAACTAATGGCATTCAAAATTTCTTCTACTGGAACTTTAGTTAGAGAGAGATTGACTTCAACTTAAAGTAAAAAAAATTAGTGTGTTATTTCCAAGCTAGCTTTCTAGAGGATCTTAGGGCCACCCTGAATCCTTGGTCTTAGTGGACGAGTACAGAAGGCAAGATAGTCACCATGATGCTGGCCCAAGATGGAATGTTCCATTTCTAGTCCTTCTCACCCCTTTAATACCCTATTACAATTAAATCATAGTGAATATATGTGAACTAGAGAACCATTACATCATCATAATAAATATTAAGTATATATGTGAACTAGAAAAACATCATCTCATCAATTCCACTGAGTTAACACCTCCTAGTAAGTATCCTTGCTTCAAGTATACTTCTAGATTGATTATTTACTAATAATAGTCTTAGGTATACTATGAAAGTATTCAGCCCATCTTTCTTGTATTCATGCTCTTACCACTAATTAATTTGGCTTTATTGCACAAGATAGTATAAATAGCCATTAGGGAATCACAAAAATGCTTTGGATCATGACTATCCATATGAAAGTGAACTTTATCTTACTTCTTCATGGGCCAAGAATCCTGAATCTCTCTAAGCTTTACTTGTACTTTATTTTTTATGGAATTAAGTGATGTTTCCTTAGAGATGGATAAACTATTCTGTTGGTAAACCCTTTGTAATTCTCAATTTTCTGAATTTTCCTATCATTTTTGTCAAACCAATCTTGATGTTTGCAAGTGTTCTGATGCAGATAAGCAATTGTCAATCCTATGCACCAGATTTCTGAAAGTGGTCCACTCCTTTTCTGCTCCACTTTTGCCAACTTTGTGTTGGTTCAACTTTCCTTCCAAGTTGGCAACAGTCTGTTTCCACTCATAGAAATGTACTTATCTCCACATGTAATCTAATACATGAATTTTTTCTGGTAGTATTTTTGCCTTGGTGCCCATACTTTTTTATGAATATTTTGTGAATCTTTAGCCAGAGAAGATGTCTGTGATCATTCCAACATCCTGTGCTATATATGGCCTTCATCACACTCACATCCTGCCTGTCTCTTCTCCTTACCCTCACATAATCTATTAAATGTCAATGTTTATTGTAAATACACACCTAGGTTGGCTGCTTCTGGCTTTCAAATTCTTGGAGAAAATAGGAAAACTCCAACAAATATGAATAATTATCAATTAATATGAGAGTACTAAATTTCTCAAGGAAAATGGTACTGGACAAAGCAATATAATTTGCCAGAGGGTAAGATCATCCAGAGAATGAATGTAAATGATTGCTGTCATTCCATAATCATGGCAAATTCTGTTTGGTGGGCCTTACTTCAGAAAACAGATGTCTCCAAGTAACTTGATACAATTATTTTAAAACTAGAGCTGGAAATAAATTACCTGGTCTTATATTTTATTTTTCTTTCTGGGTAATTTAATCATTTTAATAATAAGATCAGCAGATTATTACTAAAAGGATGGCCATTTGACTGTCTCTTAGACTAACAAACTCTAATGGCAATGGGGTCACAATTTATTTGCCTTTTGAAGAAGAGGTGTTTCTCAGGGGTAGCATTCCATACAAAGACAAGCCTGAGATATAGGTCTTTTATATTTATTCTATTTTTTAGAATATTTATAAACCTTAATTAAATTGTATTGTATATATTTTTAATTTTTTATTAAAGTTTTTTTTTTATTTGCAAAGCATAGGCATAGATAATTTTTCTAACACTGACCCTGGCATAACCTTTTGTTGCAAATTTTCTTCTCCTTCCCTCCCACTCCCTCCCCTAGCTAGCAGGTAGTCCAATACATGTTAAATATATTGAAATACATGTTAGATTCAAAATATGTATATGTATTTTTAGAGTTATCTTGTTGCACATGAAAAATCAGATCAAGAAGGAAGAAAAACTGAGAAAGTTAATACAAGGCAAACAAATAACAACAGAGAGTGAGAATGCTATATTGTGTTCCACATTCTATTCTTATGTTTCTCTCTCTGGGTATAGATGGCTCTCTTCGTCACTGCACCAATAGAACTGGTTTGAATCATCTCAGTGTTGAAGAGAGCCACTTCCATCAGAATTGATGGTCATATAGTCTTATTGTTGGCATGTACTATGATCTCCTGGTTCTGCTCATTTCATTTAGCATCAGTTCATATAAGCCTCTCCAAGCTTCTCTAAAATCATACTGCTTGTCATTTCTTATGAAAAAATATTATTCCATAGTATTCATATACCATAATTTGCTCAGCCATTCTCCAATTGATGTGCATCTATTCAGTTTCAGTTTCTTGCTTACTACAAAGAGGGTTGCCACATTTTGCACATAAAGGTCCTTCTCCCTCCTTTAAGATCTCTTTGGGATATAATACCAGTAGAAACACTGATGGATCAAAGGGTATGCACAGTTTGATAACTTTTTGAGCATAATTCCACATTACTCTCCAGAATGGTTAGGTCCATTCACAATTTCCACCAACAAGATATCAGTGTTCCAGTTTTCCCACATCCCCTCCAACATTAGTCATTATATTTTCCTGTCATCTTAGCCAATCTGAAAGTTGTGTAGTACCATCTCACAGATGACTTAATATGCATTTCTCTGATCAATAGTGATTTGGAGCATCTTTTCACATGGCTACAAAAAAATTCAATTTTTCATCTGAAAATTGTCTGTTCGTTTCCTTTGACCATTTATCAATTGGAAAATGGCTTGAACTATTATGAATTTGAGCCAATACTCTATATTTTAGAAATTAGGCCTTTATCAGATCCTTTGGATGAAAAAATATTTTCCCAGTTTATTGCTTTCCTTTTAATCTTGTCTGCATTAGTTTTGTTTGCACAAAAAACTTTTTAACTTAATATAATCAGAATTATCTATTCTATGATCAATAATGATCTCTAGTTCTCCTTTGATCACAAATTCATTCCTCCTCCACAAATCTGAGAGGTGAACTATCCTATGTTCTTCTAATTTGTTTATAATATCATTCTTTATTCTAGCTCATGAACCATTCCAATCTTATCTTGGTATACGGTGTGAGGTGTAGGTCTATGCCTACTTTCTCTTTCTGCCATACTAGTTTCAAATTTGTCCAGCGGTTTTTAATCAAATAGTGAATTCTTATTCCAACAGGTGGGGCCTTTGAGTTTGTCAAATGCTACATTGTTATAGTCAATGGCTATTTTGTTTTGTGAAACCAACCTATTTCACTGATCAACTTCTCTATTTCTTAACCAGTATCAAATTGTTGTGATAACCACTGCTCTATAATATAGTTTTAGATCTGGTAAAACTAGGCCATCTTCATTTGCTTTTCTCTTCTTTAATTCCTTTGAAATTCTTGACCTTTCTTCTTCCAGATGAATTTTATTGTTATTTTTTCTAAATCAGTAAGATAGTTTCTTGGGAGTCTGATTGGTACAGCACTAAATAGATAAAAAAAATCTTAATTATAATCAATAATTTTATCCAAGAGAATGATCATAATGAAACAACATACCCAAATTTATATGATGTAGTCAAAATAGTTCTCAGGGAAAGTTTTATATCTCTACATGTTTACTTGTATAAAATAAAGATCCAGATCAATGAATTAGACATACAATTAAAGTAGCTAGCAAAATAATACATTTTAAACAATTAAATACCAAATTTGAAATTTTGAAAATAAAAGGAGATATAAATAAAAGTGTAAGTAAGAAAACTATTGAACTAATAAACAAAACCAAGAGTTGGTTTTATGAAAAAAAATCACATGGATAAACATTTAATTAATTTGATTAGAAAAAGTAATGAAGAAAATTAAATTGATAGTATCAAAAATGAAAAGCATGAACTTTTCAACAATGAAGAGCAAATTTGAGCAATAATTAAGAACTATTTTGCCCAACCATATGGCAGTAATTTTGATAATCTAAGTGAAATAATGAATACTTACAAAAGTACACATTGCCTAGATTAACAGAGGAGGAGATAAATTACTCAAGTAGTCCTGTTTTAGAAAAAAAAAAATAGCTGTGAATCACCTTCCTAAGAAAAAACCTTCAGGGCCAGATGGATTTGCATGTGAATTCTACCAAACATCTAAAAGACAATTAATTACAATACTATGCAAACTATTGGAGAAAAAGGAAAAGAATAAATTCTACCAAATTCCTTTTATGAGAAAGATATGGGACTGATGTCTAAATAATGAAGTGACTCAAAACAGAGAAACAAAATTATAGACCAATTTCTCTAATGAATATTGATGCAAAAATCTTGGATAAAATATTAACAAAAATATTACAGCAAGTTATCACTAGGATATACACCAAGACCATGTAGGTTTTATACCAGGATGGCAGAGATGATTCAATAGTAGGAAAATGATTTACTATATCTATAACAAAACTAGCAGAAATTATATGATTATTTCAATAGATGAAGAAAGAAATTGACAAAATTCAACATACATTCCTAACAAAAAGATTTTTCTTAAAATGATCAGTAGCAACTATTTAATACCACCAACAAGAATCATATGGAGTGGGAATAAACTAGAATCATTCCCTATAAGATCAAGTGGGGTGAAACAATTTTGGCCCCTATCACCATTACTATTCATTATTTGATTAGAAATGTTAGCTTTAGCAATGAGAAGAAAAAGAAACTAAAGAAATTAGAATAGGTAATGAGGAAACCAAAGTATCACTCTCTGCAGATAATATGATGGTAAACTTAGAGAAACCTATAGAATCAATTAAAAAACTACTAGAAACAATTAACAACATTAGCAAAATAGAAGAATACAAAATAAATCCACAAAAATCATCGGCATTTCTATATATCACCCACCAAGTCCAGCAGCAAGAGCTACACAGAGAAACTCCAATTAAAATTACTGTAGATAATATAAGACATTTGGGAGTCAACTGCCAAGACAAAGTCAGGAACTATATGAACAAAATTACAAAATACAATCCAAACACATAATGCAGATTATTTTATCAATTGGAAAATTACCAAGTGATCATGGGTAGGACAGCTAATATAATAAAAATGAAAATTCTACCTAAATTAATATTCTTATTCAGTGCCAAACAAATTAAATTCCCAAGAAAATATTTTACAAATCTAGAAAAAAATAATATCAAAGTTTATCTGAAAGGACAAAAGGTCAAGAATTTCAAGGGAATTAATGGAAAAATGCAAATGATAGTGGCATAGCTATACCAGACCTAAAATTATATTATAAAGCAATAGTCATCAAAACCATTTGGTACTAGCTAAGAAATAGAGTACTTGATCAGTGTCATAGCTTAGGTTTACAGGGAAAAAATTAATCAATGACTACAGTAATCTAGCTTTTGACAAACCTAAAGATGCTGCTTTTGGGGAAAAGAACTTACTATTTGACAAAAATTGCTGGGAAATTGGAAATTAATACACCAGAAAATAGGCATTTACTCACATTTAACACCTTTTACCAAGATAAAATCTAAATGGGTTCACAATTTAGATATAAAGAGTGATATTATAAGCCAATTCGAAAAACAAAGGATAGACTATCTCTAAGATCTGTGAAGGAAGGAATGTGTGGCCAAAGAAAATTGATGTGTATTATAGAATGCGAAATGGATAATTTTGACTGTATTATGTTAAAAAAAAAAACAAAAAAAAAAACGTTTCTTCACAAACAAATCCAAAGCACAAAAGATTAGAAGGGAAGAAGTAAGCTAGCAAAAAAAAAAATTCCATCCAAGGGTGCTGATAAAGGTCTCATTTCTAAAATATATAGATAATTGATTCAAATTTATAAGAAAACAAGCCATTTTTCCAATTAATCAGGTGAATAAAATAAAATTATTTCTAGATATATGCAAAAAATGCTCTAAATCCCTATTGATCAAAGGAATGCAAATTAAGATAACTTTTAGGAATCACTGCACACCTCTCAGATTGGCTAAGATGACAGGAAACAATAATGCAATAACAATGAATGTTGGAAGGGAATGTGGGAAAACTGAAACACTAATACATTGTTGGTGGAGATATTAACTAATCCAACTATTCTGAAGAGCAATTTAGAGCTCAAAAAGAGGTAATAAACAGTGTATATTTTTTATTCAGCAGTGTCTCTATTGTATCTCTGTATAGCAAAGAGATAATAAAAAGGCAAAAGGACTCACATGTGCAAAAATGTTTGTAGTAGCCCTTTTTGTAGTGGCAAGGAACTGGATACTTAGTACATGCCTATCATTTGTAGAATGGCTGGATATTTTATAGTATACAAATGTTATGGAATGCTAATTTTTTATTAGAAACAATAAGCAGGATGATTTCAGAGCAGCCTGGAGAAATTTAACATGCACTGAAGCTAAGTGAAGTGAATAGAAACAAGTGAACATTGTACCCAGGAACAAAAAGATTATAAGATGATCAGTTCTAACAGACGTGGCTCTTTTCAACAGCAAGATGATTCAGGCCAGTTCCAATGGTCTTGTGATGGAAAGAGGCATCTGCACTCAGAGACAGTACTATAAGGACTGAGTGTGGATAACAACATATTATTTTCACTTTAATGTTATTGTTTACTTTTCAATTTATTTTCTTTTTCTTTTTTTTTCTTTTTGTTCTGATTTTTTTCTTGTGCAGCATAATTGTAGTAATATGTATAGAAGAAGTGCATGTGATTAAGACATATTAAATTACTTGCTATCTAGAGGAGGGGTGAGAGAAAAGAAAAAAAATGGAACACGAAGTTTTTCAGGTATGAATGTTGAAAACTATGTATATGCTTTTGAAAATAAAAAATATGTAAAAAATGTAGGATTATTTATCAACTCACTTAATTTTTAACTCCACTTTTTTTTCAACTACAAAATGAGGATACTATTGATAATACCTAGCTCCCATGGTTGTCATTAAAAACCAGTGAGATCATCTTTATAATGTGTCCAGGACAGCAACTAATATTTTTGGTCATTAAATGTGATCATTTCCTTCTTTTATTTTCCATAGTACTTCAGGCAAATCACTTAGACCCCCTAGAAAAACTCTTTCTCTATCAGTAATTTTGACACTTTTACTTCTGCATATGTATGAAGGCAAATACCCAGTATAGATTTTATCCCAAATATATCATTTACAGAAAGTCAATCTAAAATGTTGAAAATTGAGGCCTTCAACTACATACATTAGCAAGATAATAAATGAATAGAGAATTAGAAATATCAAATGTTAACAGACATTTTCACTTAGCCCAGGCAAGCTTAAAAGTGCTTGCACATCAATGTAAAAACAAAGTAAAAAGAATCCTAGAGTTAGTAAGAACATCTGCTTTATGTGGGGGGAAAAGTGATTGGAAATTAATTACTTGTGCAGTCTAGAACTCAGACAGATGACAATGGATTTGGGGACTCAAATGTCTTTTTTCTTTCCCTTCAAAATACTTACTTTAACACTTTGACACATCAATAATTAAGCTAATGTATTTTTCCCACTCATTGTGCAGATTGTGAACCCTTCACACTTTTTCATACTGTTCTTTCCTCATCATTACTTCTCTAAAACATCAACCACTGAATTTACCAACTGTACTAAAAGTCAACCTCTTTCAAGTATCTTATTGGGATTGAAGGGAAGGATGGTATACTATTTTTTATTTTATTTTTTATTATACCTCTTTATATACAAAATATATGCATGGGTAATTTTTCAACATTGAGCCTTGTAAAAACTTCTCTTTCAACTTTTCCCCTCCTTTCCTCCATGCCATCTATTTATTGCCATAAAGTTGGGCGAAATAACTCCTAATTATTGCTCTAATTTCTTCTTCATTAGTAGAAATTTCTCTGTTTTCATTTTCAAGACTAACAATTTGATTTTCCTCTTTCCTTTTTCTAATCAAATTTACCAAGGATTTATCTATTTTGTGGGGTTTCTTAAAAAACAAAACAAAACAAAAAAAAACAGCTCTTAGTTTTTTTTTGTTTTTTTTTTCCTTTCAATCTTATTTATGTCTCCTTTTATTTTGAGAATTTCAAGTTTAGTGTTTGATTTGGGGTTTTTAATTTGCTCTATTTCTAGCTTTTTTACTTATAAGCCTAATTCAGTCATCTATTTTATTTTTCTCTATTTTATGCAAGTAACCCTGTAAAGATATAATATTTCCTCTAAATTACTGCTTTGGTTGCATCCCACACATTTTGGAATGATGTCTCATTATTGTCATTCTCTTGGGTGAAATTATTAAGTGTGTCTATGATGTGCTGTTTCACTCAATCAGTCTTTAGGATGTGATTATTTAGTTTCCAATTACTATTTGGTCTATTTTCCCCTGGATTTTTAATGAATGTGATTTTTATTGAATCATGATTTGAAATGGATGCATTTACTATTTCTGCCTTACTGCATTTGAGTTTGATGTTTTTATGTCCTAATATATGATCAATTTTTGTATAGGTTCCATGGACTGCTGAGAAGAAAGTGTATGCCTTTCTGTATCCATTTATTTTTCTCCAAAGATCTATCATATCTAACTTTTCTAGTATTCTATTTGCCTCTTTAACTTCATTTTTATTTATTGTGTGGTTTTATTTATGTAGTACTGAGAGTGCAAGTTTGAGATCTCCCACTATTATAGTTTTGCTGTTTATTTCTTCTTGCAGCTCTCTTAACTTCTCCTTTAGGAATTTAGATGCTATATCATTTGATGCATACATGTTTAATACTGATAGTTCTTCATTATCTATGCTACACTTTAACAAGATAAAGTGCCTTTCCTTGTCTCTTTTTATTAGATCAATTTTTGCTTTGGCTTGATCTGAGATCAGGATGGCTACCCCTGCTTTTTTGACTTCACCTGAAGCATAGTAAATTCTATTCCAGCCTTTTTATCTATATTCTGTATGTATCACCTTGCTTCAAGTGGGTTTCCTGTAAACAACATATTGTAGGATTCTGGATTTAAATCCAGTCTTTTATCCACCTTTGCTTTATGGGGGAGTTTACCCCATTCACATTTATGGTTAAAACTACTAATTTTGTATTTCCTGCCATCTTTTTATCCCAAATTGTACTTTTCTCTTTCCTTTTCCCCTTACCTCTCTCCCCAATATTAGACTTATGAGCAACACTTATCTCATGCAGCCCTCCCTCTTTAGAATCCCTCCCTCCCCCTAAAGGTCCCTCCCCTTTTCTAAAACCTTTCCCTTACTATTTCTTTATTCCCTGTTATTTTGCCTACCCCTTCCCTTTTTATTTTTCCCCTCTCATTTTTCAATGAGGTGGGAAAAATGACTATGTAAACCAAATTTGTTTAATATTTCTCTTTGAACCAAATCTGATGAGAGTAAGATTCACACTATGTTCATCCCCCTCCCTTCATTTCCTCATATATAACAGGTTTCCTTTGCCTCTTCATGAGATTTATTTTCCCTCTTTTTACCTCCATTTTCCCCTTTTTCTGGTACAATTTCCTTTCCACCTCTTGTTCCTTTTTTATATTATAACAGTAAAATTAATTTATACATATACTCTTTATGAATAGCCATAACAGAAATACAGTTATCAAGAGTTCATTTTTATCTTTTTATACTTCTTTTGGAGTAAAAGTTTTTGTTTAGCTCTTTTTTTTTATCAGAAATAAATGGAGTTCACCTGTTTAATTGGATGTCCATCCAAACAATGGCTAGGAGGGTACATTGCTGATTCTCCATTTGTTCCTATTTAAAAAATATTTTTAAAGTTTTTAAATTAAATTTTAGATAAAAATATTTAAATAAAACTACCAAATTTTTCAACAACTATCAATTATCAAAAGCTTAATGATAGGTCTCTAGATTAAGAATGAAGAGAAAGATGTGAATAAAACAAGTATAAATGTTTATAATATTTCAGTTATCATGACAAATACCAGAATACAGAAGATATAAATACATATAAGCAATAACAATAGTCCCAGATTTTAAGGATCTGAAATTCTAACCATATAAGACAGGTCAGGTTATAGACATTATAAGTCATAAATTCAGCTAACAGATTTCCATTTCTCACAAGTATAGCCCAAAACTGGGGATTACAATTGAGGTGGTAAGCAACAACATAAAAAAAGAAAAACAACTTTGGAAATTTTTGTAAAATGGGAATGTACTTGGTAAGTCCCTATAACTTTTCTTGTGTGATTCAAATATGTAGTTTCTTATATATTTTTTTTTCAATTCAACTGCATTGTTTTTGATGATTGCCCTCCCCTAATATAGATTTAGCATTCCAGTTCCAGCTACAATAAGGGAGATCAAGTGAAGTAATTATACTTTTCTCATGAGACTTTGGTAAGTGAGATAGTGATTTTATGCCTTAAATTGTCTCTTACTTGGCATGTGACATTACTCTAACTTGGAATATATGATCCTCTCATCTAGGATTTTGCAGAATATTTCTTTTTTAAGGCTCAGCTTAGGTATCAGTTCTTTGCTGAAGTCTCCTCTAAAGTCCTTAACTTTAGAAGGTGGCCTCTTCTTCACAAATCTTTTCTAAAAAATTTTGAATATAACAGCATGCCCTTTGCAAATAGTTATAGTTTTGTTTCTTCTTGTCTATTTTTATTTCTTAAATTTTAGCATAATCTAAATATATCATCTTGTCTCCTCGCTATTTTTATTTCTTTAAATAAAAAATAAAAGAAAAAGCCCTTTCTTACAGAATATTCTCTTTTAACAATCCCTATACCATGCAAGTTCAGTTTCAACATTGTGAAAAATGGCTGGCTGTTTTTTTAGGTTTTCAGGGCTTTTTTTTTAATGATTTCTTGACAGATACTGTCTAGGCTCCTTTTTTTTGAATTGTGGTTTTTCAGGCAGTCCAATAATTCTTAATTTTTTTCTTCTGGATCTATTTTCCAGATCAGTTGTTTTTCTAATAAGATATTTTGCATTTTCTTCTATTTTTCTTTTTTCTTTATTGATTTTATTTGAATATTTTTTGATTCCTTATCATGTCATTCACTTCTATTTGCCCAATTCAAGTTTATAGTGAATTATTTTTAAATTTAGCTTTTTTACCCACTTTTTCATTTGTCCAATTGTACTTTTGTACTTTTAAAGAAATTATTTTGTTCAGTGGATTTTTTTTTTCATTTTAAAAATTCTATTTTTAAGGAGTTGTTTTCATCAATCCCTATTCTTTTTAAAATTTCATTAAATGTATTTTTTAAGCAGCTGCTTTCTTCAGTCAACTTCTGTGCTTCCTTTTCCAAGGTATTGGCTCCCCTCCCAAAAACAATTTCTTAACTCTCCTGTAATGCTTTCATTTCTTTTTCCCATTTTTTTCTATTTTTCTTTTAGGATCCTTTTTCAATTAGTTCAAGAGACCCTTTTGAACAAGAGATCAATTTATGTTCCCCTTCAAGGCTTCATCTGTAGGCAACCTGCCTTTAGTTCCCTCTTCTGGGTTTCTTTTTCTAGTCTTTCTTATCTCCTAGCTTTCTATAATCTGAGCTCTTATTGATTTTTTTTTTTGTTCATTTATAAAAGTTGACATTCCCTCATAGGCAACAGGGGAAGTTTTCCCTAGTTTCCTCTGCAGGACAATAGGTGCTTTTTACTGACTGCATTGGGGCTGGTCCTGTAGGCTTCCCTACTGCATTGAGTAACCTGGCCAAGTCCTGCCTGTTATGCTGCGGTATAGGGGCTCAAAATTTGCCTTCTGTGGTTGTGCTGGAATTCTCATTGCTGATCTGGCTTTCTGAGACAAAACAGATTAACTGACATTGCTTTATTTGGCTAAGAGACTTCTGCTAGATTTCCCACATGATGCCTACTCACACTGGCCTTCCTCATGCTATGCCTGCACTGAGATAGAGGAATCTGGTGCCGGCTGTTAGCTCTTCTCTGCTTATAAAACAGCAGCTCAGAAGAGAAATCAAGCCACTTTACAATATAAAGCCAGATACTAGAACCACCCCAATCCAGAAGTGACCTAACAGATCTCGGCATGGCTGTGCAGCCACTTTCTGCTGTCCAGGCTTCATCTTAGGGTAGTTAAGAGCCTAAACAGCAGGTACACAGCCCTAGGCAACATCTAATACACATAGTGCAGGGCTTGGCTAGAGGCTGTAGAACTCAGCCTCTGAAGTCCCAGAGAAGCAAAACCTTTGAAATAGAAACCATGGTTTCCGGGCAGACACTTCCAGTTTGAGCACAGGAGCTTTTCACTTTAGCAGCTGCTATCCACGCCCCACAGGATGCATTGGCTGGGTTTTTGTTGCCTTTACTGTTCAGTCTTAAACCTCAGGGAAATCTCTAGGACACACAGCAGAGTCCTTCACTGGGCAACCCTCATAAGCACAGTTGTACTAATCACCTTTGAGGCACTTCCAGGGAGGGGGAGGGGAACTCTCTCCCAGAGCTCTCTCTTAGCTCAGACACAGGAGCTGCAACATCCATCTGGTCTGGGAGGAAGCTGGTAAAGTAATAAATAAATAACCTTCTTACCCCAAGGACAGACCGCAAAAGATTTTTAACCATGAGTAAAAAGCTGAAGAGAACTATTGATTTCTTCTTCACAGAGAAAGAGCAGGTATCCAACCCAGAGGAATTTAACAGCAAAGAGTCAGCAGATAGCACATAACTTCCCCCCATCACATAACTCTCTACTAGAAGAGACTATTAAAAAAGGTAAGAGAGTTTGAAGAAAAATGGGGAAAGGAAAGAGAAGCTATGATAGAGAATAACAACGTTCTTAATTTGAGTTGGAAAAAATAAAGAATTCACAGGAGATGCAGGGAAACAAAATTTGTGAATTAGAAAAGGTTAAAAAATCACAAGAAAGTAGGATTTCTGAATTGGAAAAAGAAAATAATTCTCTAAAAAATTAGGGAAATGGAAAAAAATTCAATATAGGCAAAATAATTCATTTAAAAACTCAATTATGCATTTACAAAAAGAACTAAAAAATGTGAAGGAAGAAAACAATTCATTAAAAATCAGGATGGAACAAATAGAAATGAATGATTCATTGACAACCCAAGAATCAGTCAAACAAAACAAAACAAAAAAAACAAAAACAAAACAAACAAAAACAAAAAAAAAAACAAAAAAAAAAAAAAAAAAGAAAACCTAGAGAATAATGTCAAATACTTACTGGGAAAATCTATAGACCTGGAAAATAGATCTAGGAGAGATAATCTGAGAATCATTGGGCTTCCAAAAACTATGAACAAAAAAAGAGCCTAGTTTCTATTTTGCAGGAAATCATCAAAGAGAACTGTCCAGAGATAATAGAAACAGAAGGGAAAATAGTCGTTCAAAGAATTCATCAAACACCATGTGAAAAAGACCCTAAAAAAAGAACTCCACGGAAAATTGTGGCTAAGCTGTAGAACTACCAAACTAAGGAAAAAACTATTGCAAGCAGTTAGAAAAAAGCAATTTAATTATCAAGGGGCCACAATAAGGGTCACTCAAGATCTGGCTGTCACCACATTAAAAGATCAAAGGGCCTAGAACCTGATATTCCAAAAGGCAAAAGATCAAGGATTGAAATCAAGAATAAAGTAACCAGGTAAGTTTAGCATTTTTTTCCATGGAAGAAGATGGTCATTTAATGAAACAGAAGAATTTCATTTGTTTCTAAGAAAAAAAAGCAGACTTAAACAAAAAATTTGATCTACATCCAAAAGACTGAAGAGAAACATAAAAAGGAAATACACTTAAAGCAGGGAAATACATAGAGAGTAAACGTAAAAGGTTGGAGCAGAATATATTCTGCTTCAGGTAAAGCCAAAAAAGCAGGGGTAGCTATCCTTATCTCAGATCAAGCAAAAGCAGAAGTTGATCTAATTAAAAGAGATAAGGAAGGAAACTATATCCTGCTAAAAGGTAGCATAAACAATGAAGCCATATCAATACTAAACATATATGCACCAAGTGGTATAGCATCTAACATTATAAAGGAAAAGTTAAGAGAGTTGCAAGTAGAAATAGACAGTAAAACTATAATAGTGGGAGATCTCAACCTTGCAATCTCAGATTTAGACAAATCAATCCACGAAACAAATAAGAAAGAAATTAAAAAAGTAAATAGAACATTAGAAAAAGTAGGTATGATAACCCTTTGGAGAAAACTGAATGGTGATAGAAAGGAATATACTTTCTTCTCAGCAGTTCATGGAACCTATATAAAAATTGACCATATATTAGGATAAAAAGATGTCAAAATTAAATGCAGGAAGGCAGAAATAATAAATGCCTTCTTCTCAGACCACAGTGCAATAAAAACTGCATTCAATAAGAAGTTAGGTGTAAATAGACCAAAAAGTATTCGGAAACTGAATAATCTCATCTTAAAGAATGACTGGGTGAAACAGCAAATTATAGAAACAATTAATAATTTCACCCAAGATAATGACAATGATGAGACATCATAACAAAATCTGTGGGATGCAGCTAAAGCAGTAATACGGGGAAATTTTATATCTTTAGAGACTTATTTGAAGAAAATAGAGAAAGAGAAGATTAACGAATTGGGCTTGCAACTTAAAAAGCTGGAAAAAAGACTAAATTAAAAACCCCCAACCAAAAATTAAACTTGAAATACAAAAATTAAAAGGAGAAATCAATAATATTGAAAGTAAAAAATATATTGAATTAATAAATAAAACCAAGAGTTGGTTTTATGAAAAAGCCAATAAAATAGATAAACCTTTGATAAATCTGACCAGAAAAAAAGAAAGAGGAAAATCAAATTGTTAGTCTTACAAATAAAAAGGGGGATCTTTCCACCAATGAAGAGGAAATTAGAGAAATAATGAGTTACTTTGCCCAACTTTATGCCAATAAATTTGATAACTTAAGTGAAATGGATGACTTCCTCCAAAAATATAGGCTTCCTAGATTAACAGAGGAGGAGATAAATTGCTTAAATAGTCCCATTTCAGAAAAAGAAATAGAACAAGCTATTAATCAACTCCCCAGGAAAAAGTCCCCAGGACCAGATGGATTTACATGTGAATTCTACCAAACATTTAAAGAACAATTAGCCGCAATGCTATATAAACTATTTGAAAAAATAGAGGATGAAGGAGTCCTACCAAACTCCTTTTATGACACAGATATGGTACTGATACCTAAACCAGGTTGATCGAAAACTGAGAAAGAAAATTAAAGACCTATTTCCTTAATGAATATTGATGCTAAAATCTTAAATAAGATATTAGCAAAAAGACTTCAGAAAATCATCCCCAGGATAATACACTATGACCAAGTAGGATTTATACCAGAAATGCAGGGCTGGTTTAATATTAGGAAAACTATTAGTATAATTGACCATATTAATAATCAAATTAATAAAAACCATATGATCATCTCAATAGATGCAGAAAAAGCATTTGACAAAATCCAACATCCATTCCTACTAAAAACCCTTGAGAGTATAGGAATAAATGGACTATTCCTTAGAATAATCAGGAGCATATATTTACGACCGTCAGTAAGCATAATATGCAATAGAAATAAACTGCAACCTTTCCCAGTAAGATCAGGAGTGAAACAAGGTTGCCCACTATCACCATTACTATTCAATATAGTACTAGAAACGCTAGCCTCAGCAATAAGAGCCGAGAAAGAGATTCAAGGAATTAGAGTAGGAAATGAGGAAATCAAACTATCACTCTTTGCAGATGACATGATGGTATACTTAGAGAACCCCCAAGACTCTGCTAAAAAGCTATTAGAAATAATTCAGAATTTTAGCAAAGTGTCAGGATACAAAATAAATCCACATAAATCCTTAGCATTCTTATATATCACCAACAAAATGCAACAGCAAGAGATACAAAGAGAAAGTCCATTCAAAACAAATGTTGAGAGTATAAAGTATTTGGGAATCCATCTACCAAAGAATAGTCAGGAATTATATGAGAAAAATTATGAAACACTTGCCACAGAAATAAAGTCAGATTTAAATAATTGGAAAGACATTCAGTGCTTGTGGATAGGCTGAGCAAATATAATAAAGATGACAATACTCCCCAAACTAATCTCTTTATTTAGTGCTATTCCAATCAGAATCCCAAGAAACTATTTTATGACCTAGAAAAAGTAACAACAAAATTCATATGGAAGAATAAAAAGTCGAGAATTGCAAGGGAACTAATGAAAAAAAAAAGTCAGAGGAAGGTGGTCTAAGTGTACCTGATCTAAAGCTATATTATATAGCAGCAGTCACCAAAACCATTTGGTATTGGCTAAGAAATAGAACGGTAGATCAGTGGAACAGATTAGATACAAAGGACAAAAAAGGGTACATCTATAGCAATCTAATCTTTGACAAACCCAAAGATACCAACATTAGGGATAAAAATTCATTATTTGGAAAAAAACTGTTGGGAAAACTGGAAATTAGTATGGCATAAATTAGATATGGAACCACACTTAACACCATATACCAAGATAAGATCAAAATTGCTCCATGATTTAGGCATAAAGAATGAGATAATAAATAGATTAGAGAAACAGAAAATAGTCTACTTCTCAGGCCAGAGGAGAACTGGAGATCATTATTGATCACAAAATAGAAGATTTTGATTACATTAAACTAAAAAGTTTCTGTACAAACAATACTAATGTAAACAAGATTAGAAGGGAAGTAACAAATTGGGAAAATATTTTTAAAGTTAAAGGTTCTGACAAAGGTCTCATTTCCAAAATATATAGAGAACTGATCCTAATTTATAAGAACTCAAACCATTCTCCTATTGATAAATGGTCAAAGGATATGAACAGACAATTCTCATATGATGAAATTGAAACTATTTCCACTCATATGAAAAAGTGTTCCAAATCACTACTGATCAGAGAAATGCAAATTAAGACAACTCTGAGATACCACTACACACCTGTCAGATTGGCTAAGATGACAGGGACAAATAATGATGAATGTTGGAGGGGATGTGGGAAAACTAGGACAATGATACATTGTTGGTGGAGTTGTGAAAGAATCCAGCCATTCTGGAGAGCAGTTTGGAAATATGCCAAAAAAGTTATCAAACTGTGCATACCCTTTGACCCAGCATTGCTGTTATTGGGCTTATATCCCAAAGAAATACTAAAAAGGGGAAAGGGACCTGTATGTGCCAAAATATTTGTGGCAGTTCTTTTTGTAGTGGCCAGAAACTGGAAGATGAATGGATGTCCATCAATTGGATAATGGTTGGGTAAATTATGGTATATGAATGTTATGGAATATTATTGCTGTGTAAGAAATGACCAGCAGGAGGAATACAGAGAGGCTTGGAGTGACTTACATCAACTGATGCTGAGTGAAATGAATATAACCAGAAGATCGCTGTACACTTCAATTCTGTATGAAGATGTATTCTGATGGAAGTGGATATCTTCAAAATAAAGAAGATCCAATTCACTTCCAGTTGATTAATGATGGACAGAAATAACTACACCCAGAGAAGGAACACTGGGAAGTGAATGTAAATTGTTAGCACTACTGTCTATCTACCCAGATTACTTATACCTTCGGAATCTAATACTTAATGTGCAAAAAGAAAATGGTATTTACACACATGTATTGTATCTATGTTATATTGTAACACATGTAAAATGTATGGGATTGCCTGTCATCTAGGGGAGGGAGTAGATGGAGGGAGGGAATAATTTGATAAAATGATTACAAGGGATAATGTTATAAAAATGATTACTCATGCATATATACTGTCAAAAATTTTATAATAAAGTGACTTTGTTTTCAATTAAAAAAAATGAGGAGCCCATTGCTCATATAATAGCTGAGTGAAATTTTCTGGATTATATGACATAAAGAGGTTATAAACCAAGAATTCAAGGACACCTTCATCATACATCTAAATAAAAGAAAAATGAGTACATTTTTTCTGAGACAATCACAAAGAGTAGGGGGAAGTGATTGTCATCAATGGCAAAATTTTTTCTCAGAATCCTTCAATGGACCAATCCTTCACCTAGAAGATGGTCATCTACTCAATAGGTAGTGAGACTTCAGAAAGTGTCTAGGAATCAGTGTAATATTTGCTTCCCAACAACTCCAGTATAAATGACAGGAGCAGAATAGAAATCTGTATACAATATTTAGAGAACTGTCAGTGTGAAGACTTATGGAAAATTATGTTAAAAATTGATTGTCTGAAAATAATTTCTGTCAATTTCTTGTTAGTGTGCTTGAACAGAGTTCTGGATAATTGTATATTTGTGTGAAATTTCAAAATTATTAAAAGAAAGACAAAGTGGAAGAGAGGAACTTTTCAATATTAAAAATTGATCATTCATTTAAACAACTTTGAAATTTTTCTATTGGCCTATTCTGTTTTTTTTTTTTCCCTTTATGCCTAGTCTTATGCCTGGAGTGTTCTTCCATGTGATTTCTTTCTCCTGGTTTTATTGGCTTCCTTCAAGATTCAGTTCAAATCCTAATTTCATTAGGAAATTTTCCAATCTTTTCTTTTGCATTACTTTATCACTAAGATTATTTTCCACTTATTTTCTATCCATTTTTATACACAGCTGTATATCTGCCTACCTCTTCTGTCATCTCATCTCTTTCCCTTCCTTCCTTCCTCTTCTTTCTCTTTTCCTTCTTCACCTTTCATATGCCTAACTAGCTACTTATCTTATATACTTGTAGTTACTTATAAGCTATCTCTACATAAGAATGTAATTTCCTTCAAAACAAAACTATGTTTTTATCTTTTTTAAGTGTTTGGCATATAATAAGTGCTTATTCATGGACTGTTATCAATTCTTACTCATAAATACTATCAGATTCAATGATGAAATGGATAGCAGAAATCAGTTGGAGGAAAAAGATAAAGTTTTGCCAATGCATGTTCTTTTGATGGCAGTTAAGAAGTGGTAGAATGTTTTTAAATACTCAGTTAAAAACACCTAAAGTGGTAAAATGTTTTTAGATTTTCAAGATAAATGACAGAAAAATAATCTGCCTAATGCTGGTTAAAAATTGTGCATCAATTTGCTTAGAAGAAATATGACCAATTTTTCATTTGTGTATTTGTTACTCTATAGCCTCTTCAACAATAGAAATGCTTGAAGTCAGATTAGAAATATTCACCAGATAAATATCCTGAAGGGGAATATGTTGAGTATTGCAATTATAAAGTTATTTGTTCTTTCGCCCCTGAGAATAGATTCTGATATATTGATTCATTTTTAGCTCAGCATACCTTCCTGAGGACTCCAGGGAGAAGGTCAGTTTTCTGCAAAATTACTTTCATTATGTTGTCCCTGAAGGTAGAAGACAAAGCTAATTTAAAACAGCAATTACAACTTTCTGCCAAATGCATCTGGATTAACAATACACAACTACAAAGGTTCGTGAACTGATTATTATTGTTACCATTATATCATTATATTTTCATCTAAGTTATAATCAACCTATAAATGATCAGTGATGTTATGTAGTTAAGACAAATATCCAAATAATTCTTAGGTAACCTGAAGCTACATTATATATATTTAACAAGGAATTACAGTTTAAAGGGCCCCATATATTAAGAAAGTTTAAAAATGTTTTCACTTTAATTTTCTTGGTACAAAACAAATTTTCATTAAAGAACCTTGCTTGTAGGTATTTTTAGGCAGAAGAATTGTTTACTGTAGGAGAAGTTGTTTCACATAGCAGTTACAGAGTTGGATTTAGAGTCAAGAAGACCTCTGTTCAAGTATTGCCTCTGTATAAACCCTGGATAGAAACCAAAGCTTTACTGAATTAATAGTTGCATATGATGCAGAATAGTTGCTTATTTTCATTTTTAGAAGAGATTTCTGATAATTCACTACATCAATGAAATTCTACATCAAAGCAAAAAACAAACAAATAATTTGCATCCTTGAAATAGCAGGGGATCTAAGTAATAATTAATAGGTCATATGACTGACATTAGATTCAATAGAAAAGTATGATAAAAGATGAGAATAAATAGGTTGTGAAATAACAGACAAAATGACTAACTTATTGGTAGAGTTGTAAATTAGTACAACTCATTCTGAAATGTAACTTTCAGTTTTGCAAATAAAAATGGCTAAAATAACCATTCCTTTTCATTCAGTGATTATATTGTCAATCAAGAAACAATGAAATGCCTATAATATGCCAGCTACTGTGTTAAGCTCTGAAAATATAAAGAAAGACAAATGAGAGTCCTTGTTTTCAAGGACCTAACAATCTACTGGGGAGACAATATTAAACAACTATGTACAAAGTATAAATAAATAGATTAACATAAAGTACTCTGGAAGCAGAGTAGTGGAATTAAAAGAGATCAGTAAATCTTGTTCAAGAATCTAGAGTTCTATCTGGGATTTGAAGGAAGACAGGACACATAGACAAAGAAGAAAGCATATTTGAGATCACTAGTGAAAATGCCACAAGTCAAGGAATAGAATATCTTTTTTAAATAACAGTGAGGAAGTTATTTTCACTGAATGTCAGAGTATGTGGTTGTTGTAGTATCATGTATAAAAAGACTGGAAAAGTGTGTGTGTGTGTGTGTGTGTGTGTGTGTGTGTGTGAGAGAGAGAGAGAGAGAGAGAGAGAGAGAGAGAGAGAGAGAGAGAGAGAGAGAGAGAGAGAGAGGGAAAGGGAGAGATAGGAAGAGGAAGAAAGAGGAAGAGGGAGAGAAGAAAGGAAGGGAGGGAGGAAGGAGGGGAGAGAAGGAGGGAGAAAGGGAAAGAAGAGGGAGAAGGATAAGAATAAAAAGAAAGGGAGAAAATATAAATGTAGATGTGATTGTGGGTTTGTGGGTATATGCAATGAGTGATGGCATGTCACTAGAATAGATTAATTGGGGTGTTTAGATCTGTAATTAATGAATAATATCATTGACTTCTGAATTAAAGCTAGACTAGGGTAGGGGAAAGAATTGTTCTGGGAGACTGACCAGGCTACAGCAGTAGTTAAGGTGTGAGGCAACGAAAGTCTAAATCAATGTGGTGGAAATATCAGAGGAGAAAAGAGGTTATATGTGAAAGGTAAAATGCATAGTCTTGGCCAATACATTAGACTTATGGAATGAGAGACAATGAGGAACTGAGTATGACACTTAAAAGTTTGAACTTGGTTATGATGGTATCCTTAACAGTAATAGGGAAGTTAGAAAAAATGGAAGATTTTGTGGAAAAATAATGAATTGCTTTTGGACCTATGGAATTTAAGATTGCTCTAGAACATCCAATTTGAAATATCCAAATGGAAGTTTGGGTACTAAAATGGAGAGAGGTCAGGTTTGTTTAGCTATATCTCAAAAATGTCATTTACAGTGACAAACAAAAAAGACTCCAGAGATGCTAAAATATTGATAATTGTACTTCTTGTTGTAGAAAACAAAGTAGATGTCCATTAATTGGATATTGCTAAACGAAATTGAGAAAAATGAAAGTCACATAATTGCACTACTTATCCCCAAAGAACAGAGATGCTTTCTTTTCTCTCCTTTATAGAAAATAGGGTAGACAGATATATTGTGTTATACATAATGTCATTTTTTTAATATATTAATTGTTTTTATTGATTTTTTGTTTCTTTCTCTTTTGCATTTCTATCAGAAGATTCTCTGGAATGAGGAAAAGGAAGGGTAGAAGAGAAAATCTAGACAATATGTACACAACAGAAATTTTTAGAAATCTATCAAAAATATCCACTGAACACACTTTCTGGAGCATTAAGTACAAAGTATATGATGATTTTTATTAAAGAATGGGGAGAAGACTCATCCAGAAACACAATTGAATTCAATCATTGTTGAGGTGTATACTATATAATAAGGGACTGTGTTAATCACTGGGACTGCAAATATAAAAAATCTCCTTAACTGGACTGTATGATAGTTGCATTATTATGGGGAGGAGGAAGATGTGAATACGTTGTCATCTGGGACTATAAAGTAGAATACATTTCAACAAGAAGGATCACTTGTCTATTAAATCATTAATAAATAAACAACACTGTTGCTGTTTTTGTTTTTGTTTTTGTTTTTGTTTTTGTTTTTGCTTTTTTGTTTGTTTGTTTGTTTGTTTTTTTTGCTTTTTTAAAAATAGTTTTTATTTACCAGATATATTCATGGGTAATTTTACAACATTGACAATTGCCAAACCTTTTGTTCCAATTTTTCCCCTCCTTCCCCGCTGATGGCAGCTTGACCAATACATGTTAAATATGTCAAAGTATAAATTAAATACAATATATATATATATATATATATATATACACACATGTCCAAACAGTTGTTTTGCTGTACAAAAAGAACCAGACTTTGAAATAGTGTACAATTAGCCTGTGAAGGAAATTCAAAATGCAGGTGGACAAAAATAGAGAGATTGGAAATTCTATGTAGTGGTTCATAGTCATCTCCCAGAATTGTTTTGCTGGGTGTAGCTGGTTCAGTTCTTTAGTACTCTAATGGAACTGATTTGGTTCTTCTCATTGTTGAAAATGGCCACATCCATCAGAATTGATCATCATATAGTGTTGTTGTTGAAGTATACAACGATTTCCTGGTTCTACTCATTTGACTTAGCATCAGTTCATGTAAGTCTCTCCAGGCCTTTCTGAAATTGTCCTGTTGGTCATTTCTTACAGAACAATAATATCCCATAATATTCATATATGTATTCAGCCATTCTCCAATTGAGGGGCATCCATGTAGTTTCCAGTTTCTAGCCACTGCAAAGAGGGCTGCCACAAATATTCTTGCATATACAGGTCCCTTTCCCTTCTTTAAGATCTGCTGGGTCAAAGGGTATGCACAGTTTGATAACTTTTTGAGCATAGTTCCAATTTGCTCTCCAGAATGGCTAGATGTATTCACAATTCCACCAACAATGTATAGGTGTCCCTGTTTTCCCACATCCCCTCCAACATTCTGCATTATTCCCTGTCATTCTAGCCAATCTGACAGGTATGTAGTGGTATCTCAGAGTTGTGTTAATTTGCATTTCTCTGATTAATAATGACTTGGAGCATCAATTTCTTCATCTGCTTTGACCATTTATCAATTGGAGAATGGCTTTATTTCTTAGAAATTAGAATCAATTCTCTATATATTTTGGAAATGAGGCCTTTATCAGAACCTTTGATTGTAAAAATGTTTTCCCAGTTTATTGTTTCCCTTTTAATCTTATCTGCATTATTTTTGTTTGTACAAATTTTTTTTCAATTTGATACAATCAAAATTTTCTACTTTGTGATCAATAATGATCTCTAGTTCTTCTTTGGAAATTAATTAATATCTCTTCCACAGGTCTGAGAGGTAAACTATCCTATGTTTCTCTAATTTATTTACAATCTCATTCTTTATGCCTAGGTCACGGACCCATTTTGACCTGAACTTGGTGTATGGTGTTAAGTGTGGGTCAATGCCTAGTTTCTGCCATATTAATTTTCAATTTTCCCCCAATTTTTGTCAAACATTGAGTTCTTATCCCAAAAGCTGGGGTCCTTGGGTTTGTCAAACACTAGATTATTAAAGTAATTGATTATTTTGTCCTTTGGACCTAACCTATTTCACTGATCAACTAGCCTATTTCTTAGCCAATTCCAAATGTGTTTGGTGATGTCTGCTTTATAATATAATTTTAAATCTGGTACAGCTAGGCCACCTTCATTTGATTTTTTTTTTCATTATTTCCGTTGAAATTCTTGCTTTTTGTTTTTTACTTCAGATAAGAGGTTTGTTTAACATATTGTTCTTCCCATTCAAGCAGGGTTCTGCGGTTTGATATTAGAAAGTATTTCTTGGAGGGTTTTCTTTAATGTAATTACTGCTCTACAGTAAATCTTCAACATCCTCAACAAATTGTTTCATTCCACCCAAGCAAGAACGGGTACTTGGAAGAGAATTTGTGAATATATAGCATAAGAAGTCATTATAAAAGAAAAAAAAATCCTGTTTTCTATGAAGGTTGAACCTGTCTTTGATTTCATTAGCTATATTCAATTGACTCTAAAAATTAAACTCATTTTTTCCATTAATCTGCTGTATATGAATAAATATTATAAATGTTATCATCACTTTTAGTTGAAGTGATCATTGAAACTGTTTTGGTTCCATATATTTAGATTTTACCATTCATAGAAACAAACAGGAAATTTACCTATTTGTGAGGTCAAAAGAGGTATTCAAATGCAGATACGATTAAATTTGGAATTAGCAATACGCATGTTCAAAGCTCATTTCTGTGCATATACTATGCATGTGCCTGTGCATATACAAATCAACAAGTTGCCCTCTTTTTCTCCCACCTATTTATTGAGTTGAAATTGTAAGTTTTTTTTTCACCTTTGTAAAATGATCTTAGAACTCACATGAGTCATTTTTTAAAATTTCTGTTTATTAACAAGGAAATAAACATTTAAATTATGCTTACTATGTGCTATGTACTGTGCTAAGCATTTTTGCAAATATTATCTCAATTAATCTTAGTTAAGCACTGAAGGGTACATACCACTGTTATCTCCATTTTATAGTTGTGAAAATTGATCCAAACAAAGGTGGTTACACAACTAGCAAGTTCCTGAAGCCAGATTTTAACGAAGTCTTTCTGATTGCAAGCCTCACATTCTACTGCAACATCATCCATAACTAGCTGATGGTATTTGCAGTGATAATAATCATCGATGATTACCATCACCATCACCACTATCATGGTTACCATCATCAAAAGAATTATAAATCAGTCAACTACAACTATGATTTCTCTACTACTTTTTCTTTCTTTCTTTTTCTTTCTTTTTCTTTCTTTTTTCTTCTTTCCTTCCTTTCTTCCTCCCTCCCTCCTTTCCTTTCCTTTTTCCTTTCTTTACTTCTTTCCTTTCTTTACTTCTTTCCTTTCTTCCTCCCTCCCTCCTTTCCTTTCCTTTTTCCTTTCTTTACTTCTTTCCTTTCTTTACTTCTTTCCTTTCTTCCTCCCTCCCTTCCTTCCTTCCTTCCTTCCTTCCTTTCTTTCTTTCTTTCTTTCTTTCTTTCTTTCTTTCTTTCTTTCTTTCTTTCTTTCTTTCTTTCTTTCTTTCTTTCTTTCTTTCTTTCTTTCTTTCTTTCTTTCTTTCTTTCTTTCTTTCTTTCTTTCTTTCTTTCTTTCTTTCTTCCTTCCTTCCTTCCTTCCTTCCTTCCTTTCTTTCCTTTCTTTCTTTCTTTTTTCTTTCTTTCTTTCTTTCTTTCTTTCTTTCTTTCTTTCTTTCTTTCTTTCTTTCTTTCTTTCTTTCTTTCTTTCTTTCTTTCTTCCTTCCTCTTCCTTCCTTCCTTCCTTCCTTCCTTCCTTTCTTTCCTTTCTTTCTTTCTTCTTTCTTTCTTTCTTTCTTCTTTCTTTCTTTCTTTCTTCTTTCTTTCTTTCTTTCTTTCTTTCTTTCTTTCTTTCTTTCTTTCTTTCTTTCTTTCTTTCTTTTCTTTCTTTCTTTCTTTCTTTCTTTCTTTCTTTCTTTCCTTCTTTCTTTCTTTCCTTCTTTCTTTCTTTCTTTTCTTTCTTTCTTTCTTTCTTTCTTTCTTTCTTTCTTTCTTTCATTCTTTCTTTTCTTTCTTTCTTTCTTTCTTCTTCTTTCTTCTTCTTCTTCTTCTTTTCTTCTTCTTCTTCTTCTTTTTCTTCTTCTTCTTCTTTCTTCTTCTTCTTTCTCTCTTCTTCTTCTTCTTCTCTTCTTCTTCTCTTCTTCTTCTTCTTCTGTTTCTATTGCTTCTGCTACTGCTCCTCTCCTCCTCTTCTTCCTTCTCCTTCTCCCCTTTTTCTTCCTCCTCCTCCTGTTTTCCCTACACTTGCTCCTATAACTATTTCATTTCGATTCCCAGAAAATTAAACAGGTTTCCATGTGACATAAGGTACTATTTTTTGTAATAATGGATTCTCTTTAGTAGAAATGTTTTTGTTCTAGCTAAAATATTTCTGTCAGAATCTCTTATTTTTCCTTTTTTTGGGAAAAGTTTCTTAATGGCAGTAATAATTCTAGATTACACATATTCTAGAAATAGCCAAACATTCTGGGAAAAGTCTAAGGGGCAGCATTTGAATTGAGTATGCAGTATATATGCACAATGGCTGAGTGTAGAGAGTAGTTGGCATACTAATGGTTGCTGAAGCAGGAAATTACCTATTTCAAGGATGTGGGCACTTGATGATATGTGAAAAGGCTCAGTCTGCATTCCTTCCAGGAGCCCAAACCAATATTGCAATTACAATTTAAGGCAGATAGGCTTTTCACATCTGTTTTTATCATTCTCATGGCATCAAGTTCAAACCCATTAAGAGATTTTAAGGATTATTCTTTCCCACCCCTCATATTCATGGTGGATTTCTTTAAAAGACAGAACACATTAGTTTGGTTTACTCTTATTTGAGAAAGTAACTGAATAAGGATGAGTAACTACCAAAGAATGTTTATTCTTTCTTAAAATAGCCTTTATTAAAACATTTAATTCCAAGATGTAAAGTAGTTTTGGGGTGTTGCATGAAAAAAGGAAGGAACAATATAGGAAAGGATAGTCTATTAAAGTTATAATATCTATTGCATATATAAAATATAAAAAGGCAATGTATTGAATACCCTTTTGGGATTTGAATTCTGAAGGTATAAGAGAGTGTTGACTCAAGATGTTTAAAATATTGAGACCTTGCATCACTTTTCATATTTTCATCATATTAATTTAAAAAAGATGGGATTTCTGCATTGTGTTTGGAGTAAAATTGATTTTCTAAACTGGGTAGAAAGGAACAATAATAATCAGTTTTTGTAGACAAAGATCTTGGCCTTTTAGTATACTGTGCATAGATGAATTGAGTATGATAAGAAAAAAGGGACAATATTAGAACATCATATAAAAGTAATATGTCATCCCATTTGTATGATTTCCTTTACATTGATGTGGATATTTTATTTCCATTATGGGAAAAGTGATGTATCTACATGATGTAAGTTTAAATTGCTACCAAATTTACTATAAATAAATCACAGAATCAGATGATCCACTATCTTGACAAATATTACTATTTAATGAAAAAAATATCACTTTGATTAAAATAATATTCATCTAAATTGACAAGCATTAATTACTTGTCTTTCTCATGTTCCATAGGTTAATTAAATAGTTGATTTTAAGCTATGGAATCATATATTTCCAGATATAAAGCTAGAAGAATTAGAATCCATCAAGTCCCACTGTCTTATTTTATAAACAAGGGTTTGAAATACAGAGAAAAAATATGATTTGACCAAAGTGCAAAATTGTGATGTAACCCAGGTGCTCTTATTTAAATCTAGTACTCTTTTCATTATACCATATTGCATTCCCTGAGTTAGCAGAACATTTCAATGATTATTTGTCTGTTTCCCTATATTTGAAAACTATTATTCTAAACTATTAAAAATGGATAGAAATGTAATTTTTTATAGATAAATATCAAAGTTACATTACAGGAAACATCCTAAGTCCTAACTCTTTCCCTTTCCTCATTCCCCTGATAGGTATAAATTTCAACTTTTACCTTCTGGTTCTATTACCTCTGGACAGTTCTCTTTGATGATTTCCTGTAAAATAGTATCTAAGCTCTCTTTTTATCATAATTTTTGGGAAGTCCAATAATCCTCAGATTATCTTCAGGGGGAGCAAGGGAAAAAGCATAATCTGGAGATAATATGATTGCAGGAAATGAAGAATTAGTAATTTTAACTGTAAATGTAAATGGGATGAACTCTCCCATTAAGCAGAGACTGAGAGCAGACTGGATCCAAAGTTAGAACCCAACAATAAGTTGTATACAGGAAACACATTTAAAGCAGGGAGATACATACAGAGTAAAGGTAAAAGATTGGAGCAGAATCTATTATGCTTCAAGTAAAGTAAAAAAATAAATAAATAAATAAAAGCCAGGGTAGCCATCCTTACCTCAGATCAAACAAAAGCAAAAATTGACCTAATCAAAAGAGATAAGGAAGGAAACTATATCTTGCTAAAGGATAGCATAGACAATGAAGCAATACCAGTATTAAATATGTATAATATGTATGCACCAAGTGGTATAGCATCCAACTTCATAAAGGAGAAGTTAAGAGAGTTTCAAGAAGAAATAGACAACAAAACTATAATAGTCGGAGATCTCAACCTTACACTCTCATAATTAGATAAATCAAACCACAAAACAAATAAGAAAGAAATTAAAGAGGGAAATAGAATATTAGGAAAATTAGGTATGATAGATCTTTGGAGAAAACTGAATGGTGATAGAAATGACTATACTTTCTTCTCAACATTTCATAGAACGTATACAAAAACTGACCATATCTTAGAACATAAAGATCTCAAAATTAAATGCAAGAAGGCAGAAATAGTAAAGGCTTTCTTTTCAGATCAAGATGCAATAAAAACTACATTCAACAAAAAGTTAGGGGTAAGTACACCAAAAAGTAATTGGAAACTGAGTAATTTCATCTTAAAGAATGATTGGGTGAAACAGCAAATTATAGACACAATTAATAATTTCACTCAAGATAATGACAATGATGAGACATCATACCAAAATATGTGGGATGCAGCTAAAGCAGCAATAAGGGGAAATTTTATATCTGTAGAGGCTTACTTGAAGAAAATAGAGAAAGAGAAGATCAATGAATTGGGCTTAAAACTTAAAAAGCTAGAAAAAGACCAAAGTAAAAACCCCCAATAAAATACTAAATTTAAAATTCTAAAATTAAAAAGAGAAATTAATAATACTGAAATAAAAAGCTATTCAACTAATAAATAAAACTAAGTCTGTTTTATGAAGAAAAAAAACAATATAATAGATAAACCTTTGGTAAATCTGATTAGAAAAATGAGAGAAGAAAATCAAATTGTTAGTCTTAAAAATGAAAAGGGGGAACATTGCACCAATGAAGAAGAAATTAGAGAAATAATGAGTCACTTTGCCCAACTTTATGCTAGTAAATTTGATAACCTAAGTAAAATGGATGACTACCTCTAAAAATATAGGCTTTCCAGATTAAAAGAGGAGGAAGTAAATTGCTTAAATACTCTCATTTCAGAAAAAGAAATAGAATAAGCTATTAATCAACTCCCTAAGAAAAAATCTCCAGGACCAGTTGGATTTACATGTGAATTCTACCAAACATTCAAAGAATAATTAGCCCCAACGCTATATAAGCTATTTGAAAAAATTAGGGAATGAAGGAGTCCTACCAAATTCCTTTTATGACACAGACATGGTACTGATACCCATACCAGGTAGGGTGAAAATGGAGAAAGAAAACTATAGACCAATCTCCCTAATGAATATTGATGCTAAAATCTTAAATAAGATATTAACAAAAAGACTTCAGAAAATCATCCCCAGGATAATACATAATGATCAAGTAAGATTTATACCAGGAGGGACAGATAGGTGGCACAGTGGATAGAGCACCAGCCCTTAATTCAGGAGGACCCCAGTTCAAACACTTACCAATTCCTAGCTGTGTGACCCTGGGCAAGTCACTACTTAATCCCATCCTCAGGGAAAAAATATAACAGGAATACAGAGCTGGTTCAATATAAGGAAAACTATCAGTATAATTGGCCATATTAATAACCAAATTAACAAAAATCATATGATCATCTCAATAGATGCAGAAAAAAAAAAAAACATTTGATAAAATCCAACATCCATTCCTATTAAAAACACTTGAGAGTATAGGAATAAATGGACTTTTCCTTAAAATAATCAGTAGCATCTATTTAAATCCATCATCAGTAAGCATCATATGTAATGGGTATAAACTGCAACCATTCCCATTAAGATCAGGGGCGAAACAAGGTTGCCTAGTGTTTGACAAACCCAAGGACTCCAGCTTTTGGGATAAGAACTCAATGTTTGACAAAAGTTACTGGGAAAATTGGAAATTAATATGGCAAAAAACTAGGCATTGACCCACATTTAACACCATACACCAAGGTCAGGTCAAAATGGGTTCATGACCTAGGCATAAAGAATGAGATTGTAAATAAATTAGAGGGACATAGGATAATTTACCTCTCAGACCTGTGAAAGACAATTGAATTTATGTCTAAAGAAGAACTAGAGATCATTATTGATCACAAAGTAGAAAACTTTGATTATATCAAATTGAAAAATTTTTGTACAAACAAATCTAATGCAGATAAGATTAAAAGGGAAACAATAAACTGGGATTTTTACAGTCAAAGGTTATGATAAAGGCCCCATTTCCAAAGTATATAGAGAATTGACTCTAATTTATAAGAAATCAAGCCATTCTCCAATTGATAAATGGTCAAAGGATATGAACAGACACTTCTCAGATGAAGAAATTGAAACAGTTGCTAGCTGTAAAAGGCTATAACTGAGCAATGCACTTGGATAATGAAGCATGTGAGACTAATTGCCAATTGGACAGTTCCCTATTAACTTCTTTGAAGGTTGACCCTCCCCAGCTGTTCTGTGCTGACTTGATTGGTGGGACAAAGAGGGGGAAGTGATGTGTGTGGGAGGAGTAGGAGGAGGAAGAGGAATTGAGACACAGAAGTTGACTCAGTCTCTCCTGGGATGTGAGGGAGGAAGGTGTGTGTGAGGTTGCTAGGCCTAACCCTCTGACCTTGACCGTAAAAGATCAAGAATAAAGACGTTTAGTGATCCTGACTCTGGCTGATTTCTGGGAAGATAGAGTTCCAACAGCTAGCCATATAAAAAGATGCTCTAAGTCATTATTAATCAGAGAAATGCAAATTAACACAACTCTGAGATACCACTACACACCTATCAGATTGGCTAGAATGACAGGGAAAGATAATGCAGTTGGATGGGATGTGGGAAAACAGGGACACTAATACATTGTTGGTGGAATTGTGAATATATCCAGCCATTATGGAGAACAATATGAAACTATGCTCAAAAAGTTTTCAAACTGTGCATACCCTTTGATCCATCAGTGTTACTACTGGGCTTATATCCCAAAGAGATCTTAAAGAAGGGAAAGGGACCTGTATGTGCAAGAATGTCTGTGGCAGCCCTCTTTGTAGTGTCTAGAAACTGGAAACTACATGGATGCCCATCAATTGGGGAATGGCTGAATACATTGTGGTATATGAATATTATGGAATATTATTGTTTTGTAAGAATTGACCAACAGGATGATTTCAGAAAGGCTTGGAGAGACTTACATGAACTGATGCTGAGTGAAATGAGTAGGACCAGGAGATCGTTGTATACTTCAACAACAATACTATATGATGATCAATTCTGATGGATGTGGCCATTTTCAACAATGAGATGAACCAAATCAGTTCCAATAGAGCAGTAATGGACTGAACCAGCTACACCCAGCAAAACAACTCTGGGAGATGACTATGAACCACTACATAGAATTCCGAATCCCTCTAATTCTATCAACCTTGCATTTTTCATTTCCTTCACAGGCTAATTGTACACTATTTCAAAGTCTGATTCTTTTTGTACAGCCAAACAACTGTTTGGTCATATATACATATATTGTATTTAATTTGTACTTTAACATTTTGAACATATATTGATCAACCTGCCACCTGGAGGGAGGGAAGGAGGGAAAAAAATTAGAACAAAAGGCTTGGCAATTGTCAGTGTTGTAAAATTACCCATGCATATATTTGGTCAATAAAAACTATTAAAAATAATTAAAGAATAAAATTCCAAATATTATATAAGCTTCTATTTGCATAAAAATTAGACTATGCTAATTGCAAAATTTCATATGTATCAATATATATGATCTGGGTAGCATATTGTTAGTCCAATTAGTGTTACTGTCTTTAGTTGAAATTAATTAAACTTCACTTACAAAAGAATTGTATAATTAAAATTAGCTGATATCCCATTCTAACTTAGATGAAGAGGTAAAATATACAAATTAACACTTTGGGAAATAGCAGTGACAACTGGAAACAGGAAGTGACAACTATGTATGGTTACATGAAATTAATGAGGGCAGTAAGTGCTATGGGCTTCTTAGAAGAATCAATTCTAATATGAAAATATTGAATTTTGATAAAAATGTAACAATATCTTTTTATCTTGAATTTTAAAAGGAAATTTTTTATTATTTTGAACATTTTAAATATGATGCTATTATTCTTGTTATTATTTTGTCTTATTTATTTTAAAAAGTATGAGTTTTGTTCCATTATTTTATGTAAAAAAGTAGGTGTTTTTGATATAAGAAGTTGGACCTGAATGGAGTCACTGCTTAATCTTTTGGTCAAAAGTACTGCTTTGTTTTGTTTTGTTTTGTTTTTGGCAAGTTTATTGAAATGGTACAAATGTTGTTTTCAAAAAGAAGAAAATCCATTCATAGGTAGAACAGTTTTCCCATGGAATTTGTGTATGATCATACCTCACTCAGCTCTGTGGTAGATTTCAAAGGACTGCTTATGATTTGGCAATCAGTAGATTAGCAATATTTACATAAATATTAAAAAGTCTGTCTGTCTTTAAACGAATCTTGAATTATTACACCATTAAACATATAGTCTTGTTTTGCTGTTTATTTTTTGTTTTAAAATTATTTATGTTTAATACACATTGCTTTATGAAGCATGTTGGGAAAGAAAAATCAGAGGAAAAGGGAAAAACTATGGAAGAAAAAAAAAACAGAAAAAAGAAGTGAACATAGCATGTGTTGATTTACATTCAATCTCCATAGTTCTCTTTTGGGTTGCAGATGGCATTTGTAGTCTATTGGGATTGCCTTGGATCAGTGAATCACTCAGAATAACCAAGTTTTTCATAGGTGATCATCACACATTCTTGCTATTATTGTGTCCAATATATTCCTGGTTCTTGTTTTACTCAACAAATATTTCCACGTCATTCTAAAATCAGCTTGTTCATTTTTTTATAAAACAATAACATCCTATTAATTTTATATATCCCAAATTATTCAGCCATTCCCCAAATGATGGGCATCTACTCATTTTCCTATTCTTTAGTACCACAAAAAAAAAGGTGCTACAAATATTTTTGCACATATGGACTCTTTTCCCTCCTTTATGATATCCTTGGCATTTAGACCCATAATGGCACTGCTGAGTAAAATAGTAGTCAGTCTTTTACCAATCAATTAATATGCATTGGAATCTACATAAAGAAATATAGTTTGACTCCCTTCATGGACCCAGGTTGAAGTGAACCAGGGAATCACAAGTAGATTAGTTCAAGTAAAAAAGATATGGAGATTAATTTATGTTGGTAATTTATTTCTAAGAAAACATATGTTACAGCTGATGTTACCCAATGGCTATTACATGAGTATGCACTAATTCTAGACTACTTTACATTATTTATTTATTTTTGTCTATTTATTTATTTGTTTGTTTGTTTATTTATTTATTTATTTTCTTTTTTATTTTCAAACATATGCATGGATAATTTTTCCAAATTAGCCCTTGTATAGCCTTGTGTTTCATATTTTCTCACTCTCTGCCCTAGCTGGTGAGCAATCCAATATTAAAATATTCCATATTAAAAACATGTTAAATCCAATATGTGAGAACATATTTATACAATTCTCTTGTTCCACAAGAAAAATCAAATCAAAAAAGGAAAGAATATAAGTAAGAAACACAATTCAAGCAAACAAATCAAAAAGAGTAAGAATGTTATGTTGTGATCCACATTCAGTTCCCACAGTCCTCTCTCTGAGTGAAGACGGCTTTCTTCATCACAAGATCATTGAAAATGGCATCAATCATGTCATTTTTGTGTTTGTGGCAGCTCTTTTTGTTGTAGCTAGAAACTGGAAGACGAATGGATGTCCATCAATTGGAGAATGGTTGGGTAAATTATGGTATATGAAGGTTATGGAATATTATTGCTCTGTAAGAAATGACCAGCAGGAGCAACACAGAGAGGTTTGGAAAGGCTTGCATCAACTGATGCTGAGTGAAATTAATAGAACTAGAAGATTGCTGTACACTTCAATGCTGTATGAAGATGTATTCTGATGGAAGTGGATATCTTCAACATAAAGAAGATCCAACTCACTTCCAGTTGATCAATGATGGACAGAAATAACTACACCCAGAGAAGGAACACTGGGAAGTGAATATAAATTATTAGCACTACTGTCTATCTACCTAGGTTACTTATACCTTCGGAATCTAATATTTAATGTGCAACAAGAAAATAGTATTTACACACATATATTGTATCTAGGTTATATTGTAACACATGTAAAATGTATGAGATTGCCTGTCATTGGGGGGAGAGGAGGGGGATAATTTGGAAAAATGAATACAAGGGATAATATTATAAAATAAAATAAAAGCTGAAAAAAAGATAAAATAAATCATGTTATTTTTGGAAAAAGTCACGTACATTGATCAATGTATAATTTTGAGGTTGTCATGAACAATGATTTGCTGGTTCTGCTCATTTCATGTAACATCAGTTCATGTAAATCTCTCCAGGCCTCTCTAAAATTATTGTCCTGATCATTTCTTATAGAAAAATAATATTCTATTACATGCATATAAAATAACTAATTCAGCCATTCTCCAATTCATGGGCATCCACTCAGTTTCCAGTTTCTTGATATTATGAAAAGGACTGCCACAACCATTTTTGCACATGTGGGTCTTTTCCCCTCCTTTAAGAACTCTTTGGGATACAAGCACAGTAAAAATACTGCTGGGCCAAAGGGTGTGCTTAGCTTTACTTTTTGAGCATAGTTCCAAATTGCTCTTCAGAATGGCTGGATGTGTTCACAGTTCCACCAACAATGCATTAGTATCCCACTTTTCCCCTCCAAAATTCATTATCTTTTCCTGTCATCTTAGCCAATCTGAGCAGTGTGTAGTGATATCTTAGAGTTGTCTTAATTTTCATTTATCTGATTAATAGTGATTTAGAACATCTTTTCATATGATTAGAAATTATTTTAATTTCTTCATCTGAAAATTGAATGTTCATATCCTCTGACCATTTATCAATTGGAGAATGGCTTGAATTCTTATAAATTTGTGTTAATTCTCTATATACTTTAGAAATGAGGCCTTTATCAGAACCCTTAAATGTAAAAATATTTCCCCAATTTATTGCTTCCCTTCTAATCCTGTCTACATTAGTTTTGTTTATAAATATAAGACAAAAAGCAATAAACAAAACAAAACAAAAACCCCAAACCTTTTTTTTAACTTAATATAATCAAAATTATCTATTTGGTCTTCAATTATAAATTCCAATTCTTATTTGGACAATTTTTTTTTCCTTCTTCACAGAGCTGAGAGATAAACTACCTATGTTTTTCTAATTTGCTTATATCACTCTTTATGTCTAAATCATGAAGCATTTGACCTTACCTTGGTATGTGATATTAGGTGTGGGTCTACTTTACATTATTTAGAACAGAATATGATCGGTATTTATTTATTTTTTTTTGTATTTACTAGACAGAATTGGATATAGTGTCTGACTATAGTAGATATTTAAGACATTTCTGTTTACTAGCTTAAAACATAGACCTTTGTATTTTTTAATTATCAAATTCTGTTAAAGTTAATTGCCTACTCTATTGAATCATTTATATATGCTGCTATGCTTCTTATGTAAAATTTAATTGAATAAATTGTATGATGCACATGTTTATTACACTTAAAACTTATGCTAAATGCTTAGGAGATAAATACATTAGATGAGAGATAGTCTTTCCTCAGTAAATTATAGTTATTTGGCTTATGCACAAATGATTATCATACACAATAATGCATCACACATGGATAAGGGGGATTAAAATAGTCTTATGTTAAATACAAGGAACTATGAATATTTGTCAAATATGCAGTTCTAAGATAATATTTGGGAGGAGGTGGTATCTACCTTGGACTTTAAAGGATACTTAAGAATTGAATAGGTGGATCAAAGGTTAGACCACACTTGGAGATGTCTGTTCATATCAGGGCAGCATCATTTAGAAAGAATATTCCTAAACTGGAAAGCTTCCAGAGTAGGGCATTAATAAATTGCCAATGATTTTAATTCATAGTTTTTGAGGATTGGTTCAAGGAATGGGAGATGTTTAGTCTGTTGAGGAAAAAATTAAGGGCATGTTTTTAAAGATATGAAAACATAGCATATGGAAGCATTTCACTTATTTTGTTTCAACCCAAAAGACAAAAAAAAAGGAAAGAATTGGGTGGAGAGGGAGAAGGCAGTGTTAGAATTCTTACAAGGTGCTAAGTCAGTTATCTAATTTAGCATGGTACTTAACAGTTCTTTAGCTCACTAATATATTTAGTACTCATTAGAATTCCACAAGATTCATACCTTTAAGAGAGCATATATAAGGAGGAGCTCCCACAAGCCCAGGAACACACAAGCCCACTCTCAGAAGCAGAGTCAGATTCGTTCCAACTTCCACCTTTGTGCTGGCTGGACAAATTTGGAGGAAGAGAGGCTGAAGCTGGCAGAGGCAAAGGACTAGCACCAAGAGCTCTGGAAACCAAAGAGAGAGATAGGCCTCTAAGAAAGCTAACTGGGCCCAAGGAAGGAGATAATACTTGGAAAGAGAAAATAAAGGATTTGTACTTTAATACCTATCTGCATTTGGGACTGTTACACTGAACTGAAAGGAAGGTTGCTTCCAGAAGCCCCCCAAGAAACCTGTTCCCAGAGAACATTGTATTTTAGAGAATAACATTACAAGGGAGAACAATTTTCAATGTGATATTGAAACCAATGAAAAAATATCCTAAGATTTAGAATGATCATAGAATGGACTGCTTTATGATTTCTTCCCACCAGAGCTTTAAAGAAATGCTAGAGAACACTTGTCAAATCCACTGTATTAAGGAGTCTCTGCGGGTATGAATTGAATCATGTTTCATCTGAGGTATCTTGTAACTCTAAAATCCTCTGATTCTATTATTTTCTGCAACTCCTGTATTAACATTAAGATTATTGTTCTATCTCCATTATCAGTAATATAATTGATTATTTCAATAGCCAAAGTAAAAGCAATGATGTATGATATATGCATATATGACCATAGACACTATGTGTGCGTGTATATATATGTGTGTGTGTGTGTATAGATTATAGATATGTCTATACCTATCTATATCTATACATACATATACACAAAAACAAACACACACATACATATAGAGAGATTGTGTTTATACAGGTAACACACATATAAATATGTATTTTAGTTCATTTTTCTATTATGACAGACTCTTTGTGACCCCATTTAGGGTTATCTTGGTAAAGATAATAAAGTCACTTGCCAGTGACGAGTAACTGAATGACTGTATCCCATTATGTCCTCATGTATAAAATGAGGAATAAGAGAAGTCTGAAAAGATGGTGGAGTAGTTCAGAAAATTACAAGTATTCCAGATTTCTCCAACAAACAAAACAAAATTGTTCCACAATATTAATGTGGAACAGTGAAAAACAAGTAAACCATTCAGTTAAGTGCAGAAGTATTGGAGCAAAGTAACTGCTATGGGCATTTACAGATCAAAAAGAAAATTTTACAAGTAACAAGAAAACCAAGAACAATAACAACAAAACAATTCAATTATATTATATTATATATATATATATATATATATATATATATATATATATATATATATATATATATATATATATATATATATATATATATATATATATATATTAATTATACCTTACAGTTATTTAAGACCTACCAGCAGCTAAAATAAAACACCAGAGATCCTGGAGTACAATATACTGGTAATCAAAAGAACTATAGTTGTGGCTGAAAATATGTTCAGCAATATTTAGTTCATTATTGAATAAAAAAAAATTACTTTCAATGAGTTGTCTGATTTTCAGAATTTTGTTGCAAACAAACCTGAACTAAATGGAAAATTTGACATAAAAGAGGCAACATCAAAGACTAATTATAGGGAAGTCAGTAAAGACAAATTTTTTATGTTTTATACAATGGAATATATATGTCTAAGATTGTCATTAGTAATTGGATAATCCAAAGGAAAGATCGAGGTAAAGGTGAGGATGATGTCATTCTAAATAAATAAATAAAGAAATATATATATATATATATATATATATATATATATATATATATATATATATATATATATATATATATATATATATATACATATATATATATGTATATATATATATATATATATGTATATAAGAAAAGGTGAAAATAATAATCATACTATATGAATGAAGTATAAGAGCATGAACCAACATAGAGGAATTAGGTGGGGGAGAAGGGCTGGCACTTCTGTAATCCTAGTCACATCAGGAATGAGTTAAAGAAGAAATAACACACACATACACACACACACACACACACACACACACACACACACATACACCAAGAAGGGAATAGCACACTCCAAAATCTATAAAGAAATAAAGGTGAGGTAATAGATTAAGATGGGGTATAGAAGGGTATGTAAATTAAGGGATATAGCATAAATTATGTAGATTAAATGGAAAGGGAAAAAGAGGGAATAGGTGTAGGGGAGAGGATAAGGGAGGAGTCTTTGGGGTGGGATTGGAGGTGGAGTTTATGTAACAAGACTACTTAGCAAGTAGCAGAGATAGGAAGATATCACACACACACACACACACACACACACACACACACACACACAAACACCAAGAAGGGAATAATAACCCTTTGTGTGTATGCATATAGATACATATATATACCTATGTATACACAAACACAAATAGATATATGCTTAACTTGGGGGACATAAGAGAGAAGAAAAGGGGAAAAAAGAATAAGGAGGACATAAGAGGGAAGAAAAGAAAAAAATGAATAAAGTAAAAAGCACAAAGCACAGAAAGAAAATCTACAAGGAAGCAAAGAAAGATGGACAATTTTGAATAAAATGTCTTCTATTATATACACCAGTGGTCCTCAAACTTTTTAAACAGGGAGCCAGTTCACTGTCCCTCAAACTGTTGGAGGGCCGGATTATAGTAAAAACAAAAACCCACACTTTGTCTCCGCCCCTTAGCACATTTGCCATAACCTGACGAGGGGGCCGCATAAATGTCCTCAGTGGGCCATATCTGGCTGCGGGCCATAGTTTGAGAACCCTGATACACTTTCTTGAAATGGAAATTTATTGTTACTTATTTTCAGTCCTCTCATATTCTTCTGTGTGCATGATAATTTGTTTCTCTTTCTGTTTTTTTTTTTCATAGTTTTTCTATTTAAATTTTAAATAAAAAAGGAAAACAAAATGAGAGATTTGGACTCAGTGTTCTACTAAGGTCCTATTACACTTAAATCTATGATCTTGTGATTCTATGAAATTCTAAAACACCACAGTAACTTTTCCTCATGAAGTCTACAATAAGAACTTAAATATGTATATAAGTCATTGCTGCATAGTCATAATCATAATTTTGAATTCTGAAGTGATAGGTTTTCCTATAGAATGAAGAGAGAGCTTTTATGTATTGCTCCCATTTGTATTAATTGTCCAAGAATATGAAACCACTGATATTCCTAAATGTGTTCCCTTCACGAGAAAGCTTTGAAACATTTATTAATAATATTTAAGTGACTTATTTCTAGTACCCATTTTCTTATAAGCATTAAAAGTTTGCTTTTGCCTAAAAGACTTTCCCTATTTATTACATTCACAGGATCTCTCTTCAATATGGTTTATATCATGCTCAGGAAGGTAATGCATCTGAGGAAAAGCTTTTTTACATTCAAAACATGTATAGGATTTCTCTCTAGTATAGATACTTACATGTAAAAAGTCTTGTAAATAAAGGTTTTTCCAGACACATTACATTTATAAGGCTTCTTTCCTTTTCTCTATGAATTATCTAATGGATGCCAAATGATTCCCTTAATCTAACCTCTTTTCCACAGATATTATGCTTATTAAGTTTCTCCTGATTATGTTTTCTGATATAAGTGTGCCTTGTTTCTAAAGGTTTTAAGATAGTCATCATATGTTAACAATTTCATGCTTTTCCTTATTTACGCTGAAGTCCACCCTCTTCCTCCTTCTCCCCTCTCTGAAAGCTTTTCCATATTTCCTAAATTTAAAACTCTGAATTTGCCAGGTTGAATTATTTTACTTGTGTTAATCAAACCCAAATCCATCGCTGAGGAAGATTTCCCATAATAATTATTTTCAAAGAGCTTTTGTCTATTAATCATTATATGTGTTTCTTAAGGTGTGCCTCCAGCAAAACATTTCCTTATAATCAAATGCTTCTCTTCCATATAAAAATTTGTGGTGACCAAAACATCCTTTTGACTGTGAACTCTTTCTTACAGTAATTATATTTAAATGATATTTTTCCAGTGTAAATTTTCTTGTGTTTCTTGAGGCATATCCCCTGATTAAAGGCCTTCTCACATTCACTACATAGTAATGCATTCTATCCTGTAAGAACTCTTTACATATTGAATAAGGCTACAATTGTTAATGACTAACTTTCCCTCATTGGTTATATTTATATGATTTTTCTCCTGTATGAAATCTCTGATGTTTTCTACGGTTTCCAAATGGTCTGAAAACTTTTCTTCATATATTACAGCCAAAGGTTCCTTCCCAGTGTAGATTCTCTGTCTTCATGAAGACATTTACTGACTGAAAGCTTTCCCACATTCATTATATGTGGGTTTTTCTTCTATATAAATTCTTTAGAGTTGATTAAGGTGTCCTTTATGGCTAAGCTCTCTTTAACATTGATTACACTTGTAGGCTTTTCTCCAGTATTGATTCTTTGGTGTTTAACCAGAGATGAATCAAAGCTGAAAGCTTTTCTATACTCATTACACATTTCTGTAGTTATTACACAGATAGAGTTTCTCTCCAACATGAATTCTCTGATGTTGAATAAGATGTACCTTATACCTGTAGGCTTTTGCACATTCATTATATTTAAAAGACTTCTCTCTTATATAGATTCTCTGATGTGCAACAAGGCATGAGCTACTGCTGAAGATTTTTCCAAATTGACTACATGTACAGTGATTCTTTCCACTCTGTAATCTATGTTATTGGAAAAAATCTGAATGGTAAATGATAGGCTTCTTGTTTTTATGACAACAGATTTTCTTTTAAAAATAGTTCCTATCATGGTCAGTTATGCCTGATAACTGTTTGATAACTGATAAATCTCTTTCCAAGTAAATCTTGTTGATGGTGCTGTACTCCTTTAGTACTTTGGGAACAAGAATCTACCCAACTTATACCTTCTCTTAAAAGTATTCTATTCGTGAACATCCAGTTCCTTAGAAATTTTCTAGTGACCGATTGCAATTTTGCAGAACCTTCTCTCCTCTTTATTTGGCCTTTCAGCCACACATTAAAATCCCAAGCTTCACAAAACTTGGAATTTCAGACTGTATACTTTGAAAATCCTTGGTTGATGCTCCCATAAAAACAACATAATTTATAACTGACTTAACTCCTTGATTTTACATCTTGTATTTTGAAAAAAGAAACCTTAACAACTGCCTCTGAGGGCTTTTTTCTCTTGTATCCAGTGTTACTCTTATTTCTAAATGGGAAATCCCGTAAGGTTTAAGAACTGGTAGTTTTCCAAGGGAGATAAAATTCTGATAGTTATCTAGCAATCCATCTTTGTGCAGGTCTTTTTTGAGCAGGCATCAACTAACCTGACTCTTCTGAATTGAAGTTCATACACACACACACACACACACACACACACACACACACACACACACACACACACAAACTGAAATATAATGGATTCCATAGACCTGGTCATCAGAAACCCAGAAATCACACCCTCCTTTTTTTCCTTTTGGAAAAAAAAATGAAGCATAGAAAACTTCTCTCCTTGCACTCCATCCCTCACTTTTGCTTGCCCCAACCTATACCTCTTGACCTAAGTTACCTCTAGAGGTATCAGATTCCTGCAAGTGCAATTCCTGATGATCAGGACTACACATGTATCCAGACATGTTTGAGTGTCCACATGGAAAGAGAGACAGACAGACGGATTTGTCAACAGTGTGGCTGTGCTTCCATATGATATATATTTAAAGCATATTGTGTTTTAAAGAATTTCATGGAATAAGAAAGATATGTGAGTGTGAAAAGTATCTCTGTGTATGTATATATCTATATATGTATACATAAATATATCCTTTCTCAGTTACAACTTGCTTAGGTGATATCTGGGCATGAAAGATGGGGAGAAGAATAAAGTAAAAATTATGCATAGAAGAGAACAGAGAAGTTAATAAAAGATGGATATTAATGAATTTAATTTCTTCTACTATTTTGTCCTTTTTTTTTTAAACTGGTAATTTATTGTCTTATATTTTGAATTCTCCCTGATGATTTCCGGGCACATGACAATATTCTCTTTGTTTTGTTTTGCTTTGTTTTGTTTTCTCTTCCTTTTTGTTCTTTTTTAAAAATTCTGTTTTTAAATAAAATATATAAAATTTTAAGCATATGCTATTCTCATTTAATGGTTTTAAACATAAATTCATACTGCCCTAAATTTTGAATTCTAGCAATTTTTCTCACTTTAATTAAATATTATCAAATTTAAAAGGGTAATTGTGAAATATATTCCTATTTTGAATTTTTCTGAAAGCCCAGAAAATAAAAAAAAAAATAAAGTTATCTAACTTCCTGAGTTCATCCTGTCCCTTCCTTGCATCCCATGGTGGAAAGAACACTATGATAAGGCTTAAATCTAGGCCACTTCTTTTTATAAGCCTAAGACTAGGGCTTTGCCCAATAATATTATATCTCATTAGAAATTTAGATTATGAAACATTCTTATATTGTAAGTCTTCTTAAATGGCAGTCTTTTATAAATGAAGAACCACTTGGAGATTGATAATAGAGGGGCTTTTCCTCTAAACCCTGAGGACTTGCTTCATTGATTCCTGAGCTAGAACTCTTTAGATAAAAAATGTACAATCCCTTCCTCCAGATTACTCCATTTTTTTTTTTCTTGAGTGTTTTTTTATTGAATCACTAATGGATAAACAATAGGTGTTTCAATGGTTCATCTTACATAAGACAGAATAATTTTGGTTCCAGTGAATAATAAAAGCTCAAATGGAAATTCGGGTATTCAACTGAAGATCCAAGACAGAAAAAGAGCAAAAGTTCATTCAGTAGAACAGGAAGGAAAGAAGGAAAGAAGGGGGGAAGCATTTATTAAGTTCTTAGTGTGTGCCAGGCACTGGGCTAAGTGCTTTACAAATATTATGCCATTAAACCCTCACAACAACCCTGCAAGATAGGTGCTATTGTTATCATACCTATTTTACTGTTGAGGAAACTGAGGCAGTCAGAGGTTATGTCACAGAGCTAAGCTAGTAAGTGTCTAAGGTCAAATTTGAATTTTACTCTTCCTGACTCTACTTAACTTCTATTTGGATATCTAAGTAATGAGTAATCTTTGGAGCATCATGGAGAATGGGAGAGGTACCAAAACTCTGAGCATGCGAAGTGTACTTATTTCTATCCCCCACTCCATCCCCCCCAAAAAAAAACCTCCAAAGTTCCTGGGTTGGGGATGGAGATTGACTTATTTTTGTTATTCAGGTATTTTTTCAGTGACTCTTTCTTGACAAAGACACTGAAGTAGTTTGCCATTTTCTTCTCTAGCTCATTTTACAGATAAGGAAACTGGGGCAGACCAGATTTGAACTCATGTTTTCCTGATTCCAGGCCTGGCATTCTATGTCCTATACTACCTAGTTGCCCCTAATTAATATATATTCAAAAAAAATTCTAGAACTCATTAGTGAACAAGAGTTTGGCATAGTGGACAGAGTTCTTGGATTTTGAAGTGAGTAAAATCCAACTTCCAATCCCACCTGAGATGGTCCGATCTATGTGATCCTGAAATGCATCTCTTAACTTGTTTAAGCCTCTGCTTCCTCATCTGTAAAAATAAGTATGATGTAATCTCTGATATGATGTGTGTGCATGTGTGGCTGTGAGTGTGAATGAGCGTGAGTGGGAGTGTGTGTGCAAGTATGAGCATAGGTATGTGAAGGGATGTGTGTAAGTGTGAGAATGTGTATGTGCTAATACTATCTCACTTTATTGTCACTACAATCCTGGCTGGTAAGTGTGATTATTACCCCATTTTACAGATAAGAAAAGTGAAACTGGATAGAGATAAAATACTGTCTTGCCCTCACATTGCAAAATTTAACAGTCTAAGAAAAGATTGGAGGTAGCCCAACTTAAAAAATTCTTGTGAAAAAGACCAGAGAGTTGTGGTTTATCTCCAGCTCAAGGAGACACGCATTCTATGTGGAAGCCAAAAAGAACTGAGCCAGGCTTAGGCTGCATACATAGAATGATGGTGTCTATAAGGAAGCTTGTTTTTAAGGGCATGTTTGGTCAAGCTTGGCTAAGGAATCAAAATAACTAGGCGTAACTCTGAATATGAGAAAGAACTTTCTTTTTCTTAAAGAAAAGTATATTTAACATTCATTTTTCAAAATTTTGAGTTCCACATTCTCACTCCCTTCAGCCTCTCCCCTACTCATTAAGAAGGCAAGAAATATGATGTTATACATGTGAAATCATACAAAGCATACTTTCATATTAGCTATGTTGATGGAGAGTAAGAAAAAAGGGGAAGGGAGGAAAGAAGGAGGAGAGGAAGGAAGGGAGGGAGAGGGAAGAAGGAAGGAAGGAAGGAAGATTATACTTCAATTTGCACTCTGATTTTATCATTTCTCTTGGATCACATTTTTCATCATGAGTCCTTCGTAATTAAAGATACACAGAGTTTTATAGTCCCTTGAGCATGGTTCCAAATTGCATCAGTGTCCCAATTTTTCCACATCCTTTTCATCATTTATCATTTTCCTTTTCTGTCATGTTAATCAATCTGATGATAGGTGTGAGATAGTAGCTCCGAGTTGCTTATCAATTCTATTCCACTCATCTATCACACTTTTTTTTTATTATATATATATATATATTTTATAATATTATCCCTTGTATTCATTTTTCCAATTTACCCCCCCTCCCTCTATTCCCTCCCCCCGACGACAGGCAATACCATACATTTTACATGTGTTACAATATAGTCTAGGTACAATACATGTGTGCGAATATCATTTTCTTGTTGCACAATAAACATTAGAATCCGAAGGTACATGCAACCTGGGCAGACAGATATTAGTGCTAACAATTTTCATTCCCCTCCCAGTGTTTCTTCTCTGGGTGCAGCTACCTCTGTCCATCATTGATCAACTGGAAGTGAGTTGGATCTTCTTTATGTTGAAGATTTCCACTTCCATCAGAATACATCCTCATACAGTATTGTTGTTGAAGTGTACAGTGATCTTCTGGTTCTGCTCATTTCACTCAGCATCAGTTGATTTAAGTCTCTCCAGGCCTCTCTATATTCCTCCTGCTGGTCATTTCTTACCGAGCAATAATATTCCATAACCTTCATATACCACAATTTACCCAACCATTCTCCAACTGATGGACATCCATTCATCCTCCAGTTTCTAGCTACAACAAAAAGAGCTGCCACAAACATTTTGGCACATATATGTCTCTTTCCGCTCTTTAGTATTTCTTTGGGATATAATCCCAGTAGTAGCGCTGCTGGGTCAAAGGGTATGCACAGTTTGATAACTTTTTGGGCATAATTCCAGATTGCTCTCCAGAATGGCTGGATTCTTTCACAACTCCACCAGCAATGTATTAGTGTCCCAGTTTCCCCACATCCCCTCCAACATTTGTCATTATTTGTTCCTGTCATCTTAGCCAATCTGACAGGTGTGTAGTGGTATCTCAGAGTGGTCTTAATTTGCATTTCTCTGATCAGTAGTGATTTGGAACACTCTTTCATGTGAGTGGATATAGTTTCAATTTCTTCCTCTGAGAATTGTCTGTTCATATCATTTGACCATTTATCAATTGGAGAATGGTTCGGTTTCTTATAAATTTGGGTCAGTTCTCTATATATTTTGGAAATGAGACCTTTGTCAGAACCTTTGTTTTTAAAAATATTTTCCCAATTTGTTACTTCCCTTCTAATCTTGTTTGCATTAGTATTATTTGTACAGAAACTTTTTAGTTTGATGTAATCAAAATCTTCTATTTTGTGATCAATAATGATCTCTAGTTCTCCTCTGGTCATAAATTCCTTCCTCCTCCACAAGTCTGAGAGGTAGATTATCCTCTGTTCCTCTAATCTATTTATTATCTCATTCTTTATGCCTAAATCATGGACCCATTTTGATCTTATCTTGGTATATGGTGTTAAGTGTGGATCCATATCTAATTTCTGCCATACTAATTTCCAGTTTTCCCAACAGTTTTTTCCGAATAATGAATTTTTATCCCTAATGTTGGAATCTTTGGGTTTGTCAAAGATTAGATTGCTATAGATGTACCCTTTTTTGTCCTTTGTATCTAATCTGTTCCACTGATCTACCGGTCTATTTCGTAGCCAATACCAAATGGTTTTGGTGACTGCTGCTATATAATATAGCTTTAGATCAGGTACACTTAGACCACCTTCCTCTGAGTTTTTTTTCATTAGTTCCCTTGCAATTCTTGACCTTTTATTCTTCCATATGAATTTTGTTGTTATTTTTTCTAGGTCATTAAAATAGTTTCTTGGGAGTCTGATTGGTATAGCACTAAATAAATAGATTAGTTTGGGGAGTATTGTCATCTTTATTATATTCGCTCGGCCTATCCAAGAGCACTGAATGTCTTTCCAATTATTTAAATCTGATTTTATTTTTGTGGCAAGTGTTTTGTAATTTTTCTCATATAATTCCTGACTTTTCTTTGGTAGATGGATTCCCAAATATTTTATACTCTCAACATTTGTTTGGAATGGAATTTCTCTTTGTATCTCTTGCTGTTGCATTTTGTTAGTGATATATAAAAATGCTGAGGATTTATGTGGATTTATTTTGTATCCTGCCACTTTGCTGAAATTTTGAATTATTTCTAGTAGCTTTTTAGCAGAGTCTTTGGGGTTCTCTAAGTATACCATCATGTCATCTGCAAAAAGTGATAATTTGATTTCCTCATTTCCTACTCTAATTCCTTGAATCTCTTTCTCGGCTCTTATTGCCGAGGCTAGCGTTTCTAGTACTATATTGAATAGTAATGGTGATAGTGGGCAACCTTGTTTCACTCCTGATCTTACTGGGAAAGGTTGCAGTTTATTTCTATTGCATATTATGCTTACTGACGGTCTTAAATATATACTCCTGATTATTCTAAGGAATAATCCATTTATTCCTATACTCTCAAGAGTTTTTAGTAGGAATGGATGTTGGATTTTGTCAAATGCTTTTTCTGCATCTATTGAGATGATCATATGGTTCTTATTAATTTGATTATTAATATGGTCAATTATATTAATAGTTTTCCTAATATTAAACCAGCCCTGCATTCCTGGAATAAATCCTACTTGATCATAGTGTATTATCTTGGAGAGGATTTTCTGAAGTCTTTTTGCTAATATCTTATTTAAGATTTTAGCATCAATATTCATTAAGGAGATTGGTCTATAATTTTCTTTCTCAATTTTCGATCTACCAGGTTTAGGTATCAGTACCATGTCTGTGTCATAAAAGGAGTTTGGTAGGACTCCTTCATCCCCTATTTTTTCAAATAATTTATATAACATTGGGGCTAATTGTTCTTTAAATGTTTGGTAGAATTCACATGTGAATCCATCTGGCCCTGGGGATTTTTTCCTGGGGAGTTGATTAATAGCTTGTTCTATTTCTTTTTCTGAAATGGGACTATTTAAGCAATTTATCTCCTCCTCTGTTAATCTAGGGAGCCTATATTTTTGGAGAAAGTCATCCATTTCACTTAAGTTATCAAATTTATTGGCATAAAGTTGGGCAAAGTAACTCCTTATTATTTCTCTAATTTCCTCTTCATTGGTGGAAAGATCCCCCTTTTCATTTGTAAGACTATCAATTTGATTTTCCTCTTTCTTTTTTTTGATCAAATTTACCAAAGGTTTATCTATTTTATTGGCTTTTTCATAAAACCAACTCTTGGTTTTATTTATTAATTCAATAGTTTTTTTACTTTCAATTTTATTGATTTCTCCTTTTAATTTTTGTATTTCGAGTTTAATTTTTGGTTGGGGGTTTATAATTTGGTCTTTTTCTAGCCTTTTAAGTTGTAAGCCCAATTCGTTAATCTTCTCTTTCTCAATTTTCTTCAAATAAGCCTCTAAAGATATAAAATTTCCCCTTATTACTGCTTTAGCTGCATCCCAAAGATTTTGATATGATGTCTCATCATTATCATTATCTTGGGTGAAATTGTTAATTGTTTCTATAATTTGCTCTTTCACCCAGTCATTCTTTAAGATGAGATTATTCAGTTTCCAATTACTTTTTGGTCTATTTACCCCTAACTTTTTACTGAATGTAGCTTTTATTGCATTGTGATCTGAGAAGAAGGCATTTATTATTTCTGCCTTCCTACATTTAATTTTGAGATCTTTATGTCCTAATATATGGTCAATTTTTGTATAGGATCCATGAACTGCTGAGAAGAAAGTATATTCCTTCCTATTGCCATTCAGTTTTCTCCAAAGGTCTATCATACCTAGTTTTTCTAATGTTCTATTTACTTTTTTAATTTCTTTCTTGTTTGTTTTGTGGTTTGATTTGTCTAAATCTGAGAGTGCAAGGTTGAGATCTCCCACTATTATAGTTTTACTGTCTATTTCTTCTTGCAGTTCTCTTAACTTTTCCTTTAGAAAGTTAGATGCTATACCACTTGGTGCATATATGTTTAGTATTGATATGGCTTCATTATTTATGCTACCTTTCAGCAGGATATAGTTTCCTTCCTTATCTTTTTTAACGAGATCTACTTCTGCTTTTGCTTGATCTGAGATAAGGATAGCTACCCCTGCTTTTTTGGCTTTACCTGAAGCATAATAAGCTCTGTTCCAACCTTTTACCTTTACTCTGTATGTATCTCCCTGCTTTAAGTGTGTTTCCTGTAGACAACATATTGTAGGGTTCTGCTTTTTGATCCAATCCTGCTATCCGTCTCCGTTTGATGGGATCGTTCATCCCATTTACATTTACAGTTTAAAATTACTAATTCTGTATTTCCTGCCATCGTATTATCCCCAGATTATACTTTTTTCCCTTGACCCCCCTGATCCCCCTCCCCGATATTTAATTTACAGAACCCCTTGTGACGCGCAACCCTCCCTCTTTTTTTTTTTTTTTTTTTTTTTTTTTTAGGATCCCTCCTCCCTCCCTCCAAGTCCCTTCACTTATTCTCCTTTTCCTTTCCCCTTTTCCTCTCCCCCCTTTTAATGAGGTGAGAGAAAATTCTCTGAAAAACAAATATGTTAATTATTTACTCTTTGAGCCTCTTCTGATGAGAGTAAGATTCACACAATGATTCTCCCCCTCACTAAGTTCCCTCAGATATGGTGTATTTTCTATGTCTCTTCCTGGGATGTAGTTTCCCTCTTTTTATCACTCCTTCCCCTTTTTCTGAACCGACCTCCTTCCCTTTACCACACCCCCCTTTTTTTCTTTTATATCAGTAAAATCAAATTATCCTTGAGTATTTTTTATATACCCACAACAGAGTTACAGTTCTCAAGGGTTCTGTGTACCTTTTTCTGTTTCTCTTCAGTCTTGTGGATGTAGATCAAATTTTTTGTTTAAGTCTGGTTTTTTTCTTAGAAACATATAGAATTCCTCTGTTTCATTGAATGACCATCTTCTTCCATGGAAAAAGATGCTAAACTTAGCTGGGTAGTTCATTCTTGGTTGCAGTCCTTGATCTTTTGCCTTACGGAATATCAGGTTCCAGGCCCTTCTATCTTTTAATGTGGAGGCAGCCAGATCTTGGGTGACCCTTATTGTGGCACCTTGGTATTTAAATTGTTTTTTTCTAGCTGCTTGCAGGATTTTCTCCTTTGTGTGGTAATTCTGCAGCTTAGCCACAATATTCCGTGGTGTTCTTTTTTTAGGGTCTATTTCAGAAGGAGTTCGATGAATTCTTTCCACATCTACTTTCCCTTCTGTTTCTATTATCTCTGGACAGTTGTCTTTGATAATTTCCTGTAAAATAGAATCTAGGCTCTTTTTTTGGTCATAGTTTTCTGGAAGTCCAATAATCCGCAGATTATCTCTCCTAGATCTATTTTCCAGGTCTATAGATTTTCCCAGTAAGTATTTGACGTTGTTCTCCAGCTTCTCATTTTTTTTGTTTTGTTTGACTGATTCTTGGGTTCTCTGTGAATCATTCATTTCTATTTGTTCCATCCTGACTTTTAAGGAGTTATTTTCTTCTTTCACAGTTTTTAGTTCTTTTTGTAAATGCCCAATTTCGTTTTTAAATGAATTATTTTGCTCTATTGAGTTTTTTTCCATTTCCCTAATTTTTTTTTTGAGAATTATTTTCTTTTTCCAATTCAGAAATTCTATTTTCTTGAGACTTTTTTATCTTTTCCAATTCAGAAATCCTACTTTCCTGTGTTTTTTTAACCTTTTCTAATTCACTAATTTTGTTTCCCTGCATCTCCTGTGAATTCTTTATTTTTTCCAACTCCAATTTCAGGACGTTGTTATTCTCTATCATAACTTCCCTTTCTTTTCCCCATTTTTCTTCGATCTCCCTCAATTTTTTAAGAGCTTCTTCTAGGAGAGAGTTATGTGATGGGGGGCAGGAATCGTTCCCCTTTAGGTTGTTATCTGATTCTCTGCTGTCAACTTCCTCGGGGTTGGACACCCGCTCTTTCTCTGTATAGAAGGAATCTATGGTTTTTCTAGCTTTTTTGCTCATACTTAAAAAAAAATCTTTTGGGGTCTGTCTCTGGGGTAGGAAATTATTTACTTCTTTACCAGCTTCCTCCCAGACCGGATGGATGCAGTGGCTCCTGAGCCTGAGCTAAGAGAGAGCTCTGGGAGAGAGTTCCCCACCCCCTCCCTGGAAGTGCCTCAGAGGTGATTAGCACTACTGTGCTTCGAGGGCGTAGAATAGTGAAGACAGCAAGAAGCCCAGCCTATGTGTCCGGGTGGGGAGTGGGTGTCTGCAGCAGGTGACGTGAGAAGCCCCTGCGCTCAAACTGGAAGTGTCTGCCAGAAACCGCGGTCCCTAGTTCAAAGGTTCCGCTTCTCTGGGACTTCCTGGAGCTGGGTTCCACTCCCTCCAGCTAAGCTAGGCAGTGTGTGTTGCCTTGGGCCGTATCCACCCACTTGTCAGTCTCTTAACTATTCTCAGGAGGTAGCTGAGGCCACACCCCCTGGTGCCGAGATCTGTGCCTGAGTCACCCCCAGGGCCTGGGGAAAATCTAATCTGAGTTTTAAAATATTTTGGCTTTCTCTTCTGAACTGCTAAATAATTAGCAGAGAAGAGTTAACAGCCTGTGCCAGATTCCTTTACCTCAGTGGCTTCTCTGATCCCAGAGCCCCTCCCAGCGCAATGGGCGCAGTGTGCCCCTACCCCACCGTCTGTGCTGGTCTTTCTTATTCCTCCCCTGAGAACTGACCTTTCCTGTTGAAACTCCAGATTCTCTTCAGCTGGTAAGTCGTGCTTCCAGTCCTTGTGGTATCTATCAGTCCTGAGCTAATTTTGAGACTTAATTTATCTAATTGGTTGTGAGGGAGTGAGGACGTTCACTGAGTCGTGTGTTTCTTCTCCGCCATCTTGGCTCCCAGATTACTCCATTTTTGCTGGTCAATAGGTTTAATGATTGCCTGAGAAAGATCCCTTCCCCCATGAAGCCCTTGGGGTTATCAGACTGTAGAGAAGTTGCCACAATCACTGTAAAACATATTACTTCAAAAATATTAGGTGGATAGTATATTTAAACCATATTTACAATTAAATTATTTATCATATTTAGAAACCATCTATAGTGAAAGAGACATAAGAATTAATGCTTTCTGAGCTCTTTGCCTGAGCAGTTTTAGATATTGCCAATCTGCCACATGAAAATTATTGATTTTGTCTAAATTCAGATATTGCAATTATATGAAAAGTCAAACTGGGAACAGATTAATCAAGTTTGTCTCATAGTTGACAAAGGTAACTGCTTTGCTTCCTTTAGTGATAGCATTGTTTTATGTAGGTCTCAAGAGCTCACCAGACATTAGGCAACCAACCATATCTAAATGTGCTAATTAATCTGTAGCTCTTAAGGAAAACTTATCATTTTAACAGATTTCATAAAGATTTATAGTACAGCTGTATGCTGAGTATACATTTTGATATATAGCAAGAAATTTTTCTCTATTCTCAAAGCCATTGCTTGCACATACATTCACATGTTATTTGGGCATGGTAGAAAATAACTTAATCTTTATCAATAGAAAAAGGTTTCCACTTATTTTATATGTTAATATATTGGTTATTTGTAATGCTAAATGCAATGTAATTGAGGTAATTTAAAAGTTCCAAAGATAATGTCATGATTAATTCATCTGTAAACAATTTGGCATCTTTCATGTATTAAAGCATGAGAAAGTTAAAACTAGATAAAATTAAGATGAGTTCATTTAAGACTTTAATTATAATCTTAAAAAGCTAATTTAACTTAAAAGATAGATATCTTAAGGGGATTTTATTTCTTAGTGAATGCTATTATATCTTCCATTTATCATAATTTGCTATCTGCTCAAAATAAGTTTTAGGTGAAATAACTGACTTTAAAATGGGTGTATATGGGTTGGATAACAGTAAAAACTCACATTATACTTACTTAGTATTTATTTCTGGAAAGTTGTGGATTGATTGTCTTTCAGATAAGTGACCCAAAAGGTTTTACTCCATTGTAGAAAAGCATTTCCTTCCTCTAATACAACTCCATTTACCTTTATAGGGAAACAATTATGGAGCATTTTGAGTAAAATTTTGCCTGGGAGAATAGATACATAATTGAACTTATAGTTAGGAAGACTCAGTTCAAATCCTGGTCCTGATACTTATATGTTATATGAAAAAGAATAAATGACTTATTTTCCCTGAGCTTTAGTTTCTCTACCTGTAAAAAAGAAAAATAATATTTTAATTCCTACTTCATTGATTCAAATAAGATAATATACAATTGACAGTCATCTAAAGATTTTCAAATTCTTTAATTGCAGAAAAAGAGTTGCAACAAAAATTTTTGCACATGTGGATCATTTTTCCTCCTTTATGATTTCCTTGAACTACAGAAACAGTAGTGGCACTGCTTAGTCAAAGGGTATGCAATCTTGATATTCCTTTGGACATAGTTCCAGATTACTCTGCAGAATATTTGGATCATTTCATAATTCCACCAACAATATATTATTGTTTTACTTTTCCCCCAACCCCTCCAAAATTTATCATTATCTTTTTTTGGCATCTTAGCCAATCTGAGAAATATGAGGTAGTATGCGAGTGAGTTGAATTTGCATTAAATAAATAGTGATTTAGAGCATTTTTATGTGCCTATAACTAGCTTTAATTTTATAATCTGAGAATTGTCTGTCCATTTCTTGTCATAATTTATCAATTGGGGAATGAGTTGTATTCTTATAAATTTTATACAGTTGTTTATATATTTTAGAAATAAGTCCTTTATCAGAAACACTAGCTTTAAAGATTTTTTCCAGCTTTTTGTTTCCCTTATAATCTTGATTCTGTTGATTTTGTTTGTGCAAGACCCTTTTAATTTAATGAAAACAGAATTGTCTATTCTGCCTTTCATAATGTGCTCTACTTCTTTGGTCATAAAATTCCGCCCTTCTCCATAGATCTGATAAGAAAATTATCAATTCTCTCCTAATGTGTTTATGATATCATCCTTTATGCCCAAAACATGTACCCATTTTGACCTTGTTTTGTTATTGGGAGTGAAATATAGCTCTATGCCTAGTTTCTGACATCTTATTTTCCAGTTTGACCAGCAATTTTTGTCAAATAATGAGTTCTTATCCCAGAAGCTGGAATTTGGGGGTTTATCAAATACTAGATTATTATATTTATTGATTATTTTCTCATGTATATTTAATCTATTCCACTGATCCACAACACTATTTTATAGCTTTTTATTTACAAGATATATGCATGGATAATTTTTCAACATTGACAATTGCAAAACCTTTTGTTTGAATGTTTCCCCCCTTTCTCCCTACCCCCCCTCCAGATGGGAGGTAGACAAACACATGTCACATGTTAAATATGTTAAAGTATATGTTAAATACTATATATATATATATATATATATATATATATATATATATATATGAATAGTTATTTTGCTGCACAAGAAGAATTGGACTTTGAAATAATGTACAATTAACCTGTGAAGGAAATCAAAAATGCAGGCGGACAAAAACAGAGGGATTGGAAATGCTAGATAGTGATTCACACTCATTCCCCAAAATTCTTTCACTGGGTGTAGCTGGTTCTACTCATTAATGAACAAATGGAACTGATTTGGTTTATCTCATTGTTGAAGAGAGCCACTTCCATCAGAATTGATCATCATATAGTATTGTTGTAGAAGTATATAATGATCTCCTGGTCCTGCTCATTTCACTCAGAGTCAGCTCATGTTAGTATCTCCAGGCCTCTTGGACTTGTGGAGGAGGAAGGAGTTTGTGTCCAAGGGAGAACTAGAGACCATTATTGATCACTAAATAGAAAATTTTGATTACGCCAAATTAAAAAGTTTCTGCACAAACAAAACTAATGCAAACAAGATTAGAAGGGAAGTAACAAATTGGGAAAACATTTTTACAGTTAAAGGTTCTGATAAAGGCCTCATCTCCAAAATATACAGAGAATTGACTTTAATTTATAAGAAATCAAGCCATTCTCCAATTGATAAATAGTGAAAGGATATGAACAGACAATTTTCAGATGATGAAATTAAAACAATTTCTACTCATATGAAATAATGTTACAAATCACTCTTAATCAGAGAAATGCAAATAAAGACAACTCTGAGATATCATTACACACCTGTCAGATTGGCTAAGATGACAGGAACAAATAACGATGAATGTTGGAGGGTGTGTGGGAAAACTGGGACACTGATGCATTGTTGGTGGAGTTGTGAAAGAATCCAGCCATTCTGGAGAGCAATTTGGAACTATGCCCAAAAAGTTGTCAAACTGTGCACACCCTTTGACCCAGCCATACTACTACTGGGCTTATATCCCAAGGAAATACTAAAAAAGGGAAAGGGACCTGTATGTGCCAAAATGCTTGTGGCAACTCTTTTCATAGTGGCTATAAACTGGAAAATGAATGGATGTCCATCAATTGGAGAATGGTTGGGTAAATTATGGTATATGAATGTTATGGAATATTATTATTCTGTAAGAAATGACCAATAGGAGGAATACAGAGAGGCTTGGAGAGACTTACATCAACTGAGGCTGAGTGAAGTGAGCAGAACTAGGGGATCATTATACACTTCAGCAATGATACTGTATGAGGATGTATTCTGATGGAAGTGGATATCTTCAACATAGAGAAGAGCTAATCCAATTCCAATTGATCAATGATGGACAGAATTAGCTACATCCAAAAAAAACCACTGGGAAATGAGTGTAAACTGTGAGCATTGTTTTTTTTTTTTTGGTTTTTTTTGTTTTTTTTTTTTGTTTGTTTGTTTGTTTGTTTTTGTTTGTTTGTTTGTTTTGTTTGTTTTGTTTTGTTTTGATTTGTTTCTCTTCCCAGATTATTTTTACCTTCTGAATACTATCCTTCCTTTGCAACAACAAAAACAAAATTCAGTTTTGCACATATATATATATATATATTGTACCTAGGATATACTATAAGATATTTAATATGTATGGGAATGCCTGCCATCTAGGGGAGGGGGTGGAGGGAAGGAGGGGAAAAACTGGGAAGAGAAGGGAGTACAAGGGATAATGTTATGCATATGCACTGTCAAAGAAAATGTTATAATTATAAAAATTAATAAAAGATTAAAAAAAAGAAAAAAATATTTTGTTAAATTTTTTGATATTCTTTTACATTTTGCCAAATGAACTTTTAAATTATGTGGTTGTTCATTGCATATATTTTTTTAACCATTTCATAGTTTCTGTTTTTCAATGAATATTTTCATATTTATTTTGTAAAAGTTATATACTGTTTTCCATTTCATGAAATCTATTATGTAAGAAGTTATATGTTTTTTTCATTTCATCATATCTATTTTTTAGAGAATTTTCTTCACATTATTTCTGTTTTCATTTTCCAAATTTTCTTGCCAATTTCTCATTCCTTTTCCCCATTTTTCTTCTATCTTTTTTTAAAGATCTTTTTTGAATTCTTCCAAGAGAGCCTTGTGAAATGGGGACTTACTCATATTACTCTTTGGAACTTCATCAAACAACAAAATATAGCAGATATCTCACAGTATCTTAATAGTTTGACATTGCCAATGCCATTTGTATTGCATAAAACCCCACTAGGAGGACAATGTTTGTTAGATAAATCCTGAGCACTGCGTTTTAAATCACAAGCCATTAAAAGATAATTTAGTTCATTGATATATTTGCATAATTCCCTAACTGGACTAGTATAGATTTCCCTTAAGCAAAGAATTCACACTGCCTATGGAAAACCATATTTTTTTAAAAAAATGAATTTCTCTATGGCTTACATTATTACTTTTTAGGGTAAAAAGTTTTTAGGTGATTTCTCATTACTCCCAGTGTGTTTTTCCTCTTCCTCCATTATTTTTATCTCATAATGTTTAATTTGCTCATATTCTACTCCTAAATCTTTAGTTAATCCCTTACAAACACACACACACACACACACACACACACACACACACACACACCTCTTCTAACTTTTTCATAGACTGAAATCCTCAGCATTGCCCAACATATGTTTATTTGTCCTTCACATATTTTTTTTTTTGTTTCTCCAAGGACTGGCAAAGGTTGGTATGTGCCAAGCAAATTAGGGGCTCCATATGTCTCTCTCATTCCCCTTACCTCCAAGTTGCTAAAAGGCTTTAATTGCTCCTAAGATAAGAAATGTGTTAACTCATCTTTTGTTTTGAGAGATGGTGGTGTTTTTAGGTCACAGAGCAGACTTAAAAAAAAAAAAAAAAAAAAAATCTTTGTCTAGAATTAATGATTCATTGTACTTTCCATTGTAGGTCATTATTGATTCACACTATTTTGAAGGTTCAAAATTTTTCTCACTGATATGAGAGATTTTTATTGCTATGTCCACAATATATCAACCAAACACACATTTTAAAAAAATGATCAAGACTGTCTATATGGCCCATCATGAAGGAACAGATAGAAATCAGAACCAATCAAAAAATGAACCAAAGGCCTCTGCTTTAGCCTTCATAATATGGCAGAGAAAATACAAGGTAAATAGTTTTGTTCAGTTTGATGAAACAAACATTATTTAATTTCCTGTTATATGTAAGGCACTGGTGATAAAAATATAAGCAATGATTATTTTTTAACTTAAAATATTTATGTTCTATTACAGAAAAACAGACGATGCATTTTAGATAAATATATCAAAAAGTTAGGTGTGTGTCTGCACAAGGGGAGATCCAGAAAAAAAAAAAAAGTTTTCAGAGAAAACCATTAGAAGGTAAAAAGATGTTCAGGTGGATGACTTGTAAGGGCTTTGTGAAGGAGATTTATATAAGCCTTTAAACCTTGAAAGGAAAGTGGAATTCTGAAAAGCAAAAAAGAAGAGAAACTACATTCTAGACATAAGTGAGATCCTGTCTACATACACAGAAATGGGAGATGCTATATTCAGAGACTAATCATCCAGTTTGTTTTTAAATTAGAGTGCAAGACAAATACAGGACTCTGGAGAAGCATAAAAAGGTAATCAAGAAAGTGATATCATAAGGAACTTAATAAGGTTTATGTGTTTACATTCCTACATAGGAGGATGATACTTGTAACTAATTAGAACTTTCTCATTATGGCAGTTAGAAGGAGTATGTACAGTCAGACAGCACAGGTGTGAGTTGAATATGAAGGGATAAATCTTTTTTTTTTTTTTTAATGATGAAAATAAATGTGAGAGAGCAATGTATTGGGAGAATGGGAAAGGGAAAAATAGAATGGTGCAAATTACTACCATTAAAAGAGGCAAGAAAAAACATCTACAGTGGAAGTGAAGAAAGGAATGAATGAAGGAGTGAGTGAACATTACTCTCATCAGAATTGGCTCAAATAGGAAATAGCATACATACTCACAAGGGATATAGACATCTGTATAGGAAAATAGGATGGGAATGGGGTATGGGAAGGGGGAGGGAAAAGGAAGAGGATGATAAGCAAAACACTTTTGACAAGACACAGGATGAAAGGAGAGAGAATAAATGAGGGAAATAAAGTTAGCAATAGTAATTATAAAAAAAATTTCAAAGCAATTTTCTCTGATAAGGTCTAATTTCTCAAACAGAAGGAAGTTAATCAAATTTATAAAAAATAAAAACCAAAACCAATTAATAAATGATCAAAAAATATGATCTATGCAGAAAGACCTATAAGACCTATTTATGTGTGCCTTTTGACTCAGCAACAACACTGCTGGGCATGAATACTAAAAAAGATTTTGGGGGAAAAGGAAAATGACTTATATATACAAAAATGTTCATAGCATTTGTCTTCTCAGGACGAAAAAAAAAAAAAAAAGGAAACAGAAAGATGTCCATCAATTGAGGAATGGTTCAATAAGCTGTGGTGTGTTTTTGTGATGAAATATTTTTCTCTGAGAAATGATGAGCAGGATGCTATAAAAAAAATACTGGAACATCCTCTGTGAACAAAGTGAAATGTACTGTATACAAAGTAATAACAATGTTTTAGCATGACCAGTTGTAAATAACTTTGTTATTCTCAGTAATACAATCATCCACAACTACTCTGAAGAACTTATGATGAAAAATCCTATCCATACACAGAGAAGAAATTGATTGTTTCTGAATACAGATGGAAACATTCTCTCTTTATCTCTTTTTAACTTAATTTTTCTTGAGAGTTTTTATTTTCAATAGATTGGAAGATCTGTTTTCTTTTATGGAATAGTTTTGTATAACTTCACATGTGCTTTCTTAATTGTGGATAGGGAAAAGAGGAGAGAACCTAGACCTCAAAAATCTTTAAAAAATGTAAATATATTTTGGATTTAACTAGGAAAAATATTAAATAAATAAATTTAATTTAATTTATAATAAAATTAATAAATTAGAGTGCAAGAAAGGAAATAATGTGAAATCAGTGGAGAAATTTAGATTGAAGTCAATTTATAGAGGGTCTTAAATTCTGGATTGAGGAGATTATACTTTAATGAAAATGGGCATTCTGAAAGTATTTTAGCAAAAGTGGAATATAATCCTTTGTCACAATAACTGCTGAATATATGAGGCATTTTTCTTATGAATTTCATGTTTACATAAGCATGTTTATATTTATGTATTTTTTATGGACATGCATTTACAAACACACATTTGTCTACATTCATATATTGCTTTTACCTCAGAAGATAAACCTATAAACACAAAAAAATGCATAGAAACTCAAATACATATACTTGTATCTTGAATTATATAGAGCTATTTTTTCTGAATTTTATTTTATTTTCAATTACACATTTATATCCTTCTACCCAAACCTCCCCTATCAATGGAGAATTCAAGAAACATAAAGCCCATTACAAAAATGAATTCATGCAAAGCAATTTGTGAAGAAACTTGTTTTTCCTTTCTTCTATTTAACAGACTTAGAAAGTTGTTTGAGATACTGAAATGTTTCCTGATTAATTTGTAATCATATAGCCAGTATGTATTTGAGATGGACTCAAAGTCAGTTCTTCCAGATGCCCAGGAGGGTTATCTATCCATTATACCACACTCTCTCTCCTACTTTTTGGGGAAAAACAAAAATTACTTTGTCAGTTAAGTGAGCAATGGAATAGAAAACATAAACTATAAGTTAGGATTCCAGATATAAAACTATTTCCTGCAATTCCAAAGTGGCCATGGCTGGACAAAGTTTTCTAGATGATCTGTGAGTTGGAGATTGACCCATCCATTTATTTCTTGTCCAGCAACAATTCCATCTCATGCCTTTCAACAAAGTTTATTTTTTGTATCAGTAGTGAAGGGGAGCTTAAAATAAAATAAATAGATAAATAAAAATAGTAAATGTGGGTCAACATTGCTTTGTAAATTCACTCAAAATTATTTTTAAAGTATTCCTCAATGACACATGCAATTGTCATTTTAATTACTTTTTCATATTTCTATTTTTCTTACATATTTTGTTTAAAGAAAAATAGTAAGAAAAAAGAAGAAAAGGAATACAATGTAAGAGAACAATGGCATATGTCCACCAAAACATCATGGAGGATTCATAATATATAACAACAAATACCAGTTAACTAAAGTCTATATAGTATTTCCAGGGGTGCAGCCATGATGATGGAGTAAAACTAGGAAGCTACTTAAGCTCTCCCAGTTTTCCTCAAAAACCACATGAAACTAACTCTCTGAACAGAGTATGACAAAAATGAAGCTACAAATCAGCAACTAAGCCCCTCAGTCCTGGCTCAGTTGAAGAGCAAATCAGTGGGACAGCTCTTCTGGTCATGGTTCAGAAGGTAAAGTCTGAGAAACTAGGTTGTTTCCTGAAAATACCAGGCAAAGCTACCCCCTAAAAACACCAGGGTCTCTGTGCTCAAGCCAAGCTGCATAGGAAGATTGGGACAGCTTACTCCTTACACCAGGAACAGAGTTCAACATTAAAAGTAAAAATAAATAAATAAATAAATAAAAGAACAAGAAACAGAAAAGAATAAAAAGAATCTTGACCATAATAAACTACAATGATGATAGGATAGACCAAAACACCAATGCACCAATGCAGATGAGGACAAAATGTCCACAGCTGAAATCTCAAAGAGTGTCATGAAGTGGAATCATCCTGAAAGAAGTTTCTTGGAAGTGCTCATAAAAGATTTTCAAAGGCAAATGAAAGAGATAGAAGAAAAAATGAGAGATATGCATGTAAGAGTTAATAGCTAGGAAAAGGAAAGAAAAAAAATTCTGAAGGAAACAAATCTTTAAGAAGTATAATTAAACAAATGGACAAAGAGATACAAAAGATAATGGAAGAAAATCACACATTTATATAGGGCAAATGGAAGCTCATGCTCTGTGACACAACTAAAAAGAGTGAAAAAATGGAAATAAAGAGAAATACCTCATTAGGAAAACAGCCAACCTGGAAAACATATGAATAAGAGACATTATTGACCCGCCTGAAGATCATGACCAAAAAAAAAAAAAAAAAAAAAAAATATATATATATATATATATATATATATATATATATATATATATACTGGATAGCATTCTGTAAGAGATCATTAAGAAAAATACTCCAATATTCTAGAAACAGAGGGAGAAATACTGATTGTAAAAATTATTTGATCACTTTTGGGAAAAGATCCCATAAGGAAACTATAAGGGACATTGCTGAGAAACACCAGAATTCTGATTTCAAGGAAAAAAATAATGCTTCAAACTGCCAGACAAAAACAATTCAAATATCAAGGAGCATCAATCAAAATTACCTAGGATTTGTCAGCTTGTATAATAAAGGATAAGAGGACTTGGGTTACCATATTCCAGAAGGCAAAGTACTTGGGGTTACAACCAAGAATTAACTACATAACAAGATTCAACATCAGCTTTCAGGGGAGGTCATGGAGCTTCAATTAAGACTTTTAATTGTCTCTGTTGTAAAAACCAGAACTAAACAAAAAATTTAATCTACAAATAAAGTATTCAAGAGAAGCATAGAAAACAACAGGGGAATGTGTGTGTGTGTGTGTGTGTGTGTGTGTGTGTGTGTGTGTGTGTGTGTGTGTGTAAAATTTAAAGATAAAACTGTTAAACCCCACATGGCAAAACAAAATCTGTAACTGTTGAGGACTGTATCTATCCTTAGGACAGGAAGAGGAGGGCACAAAAGGACTGAGAGTGTGGTTGTGAATTAAATGATGTGATGACATTAAAGAAAAATACATTTAGGAGAGGAAAAAGATCTGTAATGGAAAAAAGGAAAATGAAGGTATAATGGGAAAATTAGTTCACATGAAGAAGCACAAAATGCCCATTACAATCGAGGTAAAGAATGGAGTTTTGGCTTTAAAAGGGAATAACTTAACCATTTAATTGGGTACAGATATTTACCTAACCCTATAAAGAAATAGGTGGAGAAAGAGGAAAAAAAAGGAAGAGGCAGAATGGAAGGGAGGGCAGAAACACTAGGTTAAAAGGTAAGAGACAAAGGATGGGGATGATAGGAGATTAGGAAATGAGTGAGTTGCAACACAACTATGGAGAGGGTGAAAAGAGAGAATGAAAGTATATATAAGGAAAAAAATAGGATGTAGGGAAATACAGTGCTGATAATTATAATTGTTAATGTGAATTGGATGAACTCTCCCATAAGACAGAAGGAAATAGAGTGGAATAAAAAACAGTTTTGCAACAAGTTGTTTACAAGAAACACATTGGACACAAAGAGATGCAGAAAGAGTAAAGATGTAAGGCTGTAACAGAATTACTTATACTTCAGCAGAAGTTTAAAAAAATACAGAGTTATCAATTTTGATGTCAAATAAACCAAAAGTAAGAATAGCTTATTAAAAGAGAAAAGGAAAGAAATTACATCTTCATAAACAATGAAATAGCAACAATACTAAATGCATATGTACTAAGTGGTACAGCAGACAATTCTTAGAGAACATTTTAAACCAGGTATAGGAAGAAAAAGATAGCTAAACTATACCAGTGGGGGACTTCAACCTCGCCCTCTCATAATCAGACAAATTTAGCCACAGAATAAACAAGAAAGAAATTGGAAAGATTAATGGGATCCTAGAAAACCTAGATATGATAGACCTATGGAAAAAATTAAATATGGACAGAAAGAATATGTCTTTTTTCTGACCTCTCCCTGATATTCCTCAAATTAACAGCACCTGAATGGGTTTTGTAGTGATAAAATCCATAAATATTTGGCATTTCACAAATTTCCACTGGAAGATATTTTAGAAGAGCTTAGTAAATGTTTTTCATTCGGGCACTGAGAGAGACAGGCAAAGCATAGCCAGATATATGGAAACACGTGTACAGACAATGCAATGTGTTTAAAAGACATTTTTACATGCTTTGGCTGTATCCCACACATTTTGATATGATGTCCTATTATTGTCATTTTGTGACAGCAGATCTCCTCCCAGAGAGCAATCGGCAGTTTCTGGAGACAACAGAACATTACAATCTCATACTAAAGAAAGATTGAGTGAAACAGCAAATCATAGACATAATTAATAACTTCATCCAAGAAAATGACAATAATGAGACATCATACCAAAATGTGTGGGATACAGCCAAAGCAGCAACAAGGGGAAATTTTATATCTCTAGATGCCTACTTGCATAATACAGAAAGAGAAGGTCAATGAATTAGGCTTACAACTACAAATGCTAGAAAAGAAACAAATTTTAAAATCCCTGATAAGCATGAAACTTGAAATTCTAAAAATAAAAGAAGAGATTAATAAAATTGAAAGTTAAAAAAAAAAACTATTGAATTAATTAATAAAATTAAGATTTGGTTTTATGAAAAAAAAAAACAACAAAATAGACAAATCATTAGTAAATCTGATTAAAAAGAGGAAAGAAGAAAATCAAATTGTTAGTCTTAAAAATGAAAAGGGAGAACTCGCCACTAATGAAGAGGAAATTAGAACAATAATTAGGAGTTACTTTGCCCAACTTTATGCCAATGCATTCAATAACTTAAATGGAATGGAAGAATACCTTTAAAAATATAGCTTGCCTAGATTAACAGAGGAAGAAGTAAATAGTCTATATAGTCCCATTTCAGAAAAAGAAATAGAACAAGCTATTAACCAACTGCCCAAGAAAAAATCCCCAGGACCAGATGGATTTACATGTGAATTCTAACAAATAATTAAAAAAAATATTAACTCCAATGCTATATAAACTATTTGAAAAAAATAGGGATTGAAAGAGTCCAACCAAATTCCTTTTGTGACACAGACATGGTACTGATACCTAAACCAAATAGGTTGAAAACAGAGAAAGAAAACTAGAGACCAATCTCCCTAATGAATATTGATGCTAAAATCTTAAATAAAATATTAGCAAAAAGACTTCAGAAAATCATCCCCAGGATAATACACTATGACCAAGTGGGATTTATACCAGGAATACAGGGCTGGTTCAATATTAGGAAAACTATTAGCATAATAGACTGTATCAGTAACCAAATTAATAAAAACCATATGATCATCTCAATAGATGCAGAAAAAGCATTTGACAAAATGCAACATCAATTCCTACTAAAAACACTTGAGAATATAGGAATAAATGGACTATTCCTTAAAATAATCATGAGCATATATTTAAAACCATTAGTAAATATCATATGTAATGGCGATAAACTGGAACCTTTCCCAGTAATATCAGGAGTGAAACAAGGCTGCCCACTATCACAATTACTATTCAATATTGTATTAGAAATGCTAGCCTTGGCAATAAGAATTGAGAAAGAGATTAAAGGAATTAGCGTAGCTAATGGAAACCAAACTATCACTCTTTGCAAATGATATGATGGTATACTTAGAGAACCCCAAAGATTCTGCTAAAAACCTATTAGAAATAATTCATAACTTGAGCAAAGTTGCAGGATACAAAATAAATCCACATAAATCTTCAGAATTTTTATACATTACCAACAAAATCCAACAGCAAGAGATACAAAGAGAAATTCCATTCAAAATAACTGTTAATAGCATAAAATATCTGTAAATCTATCTACCAAAGGAAAGTTAGGAATTATACAAGCAAAATTACAAAACACTTGCCACAAAAATAAAGTCAGATTTAAATAATTGGAAAAATATTAAGAACAATCGGATATAATAAAAATGATAATACTCCAAAAACTAATCTATTTATTTAGTGCTATACCAATCAGGCTCCCAAGAAACTATTTTAATGACCCAGAAAAAATAACAACAAAACTCATATGGAAGAACAAAGTGTTGAGAATTTCCAAAGAATTAATGATAAAAAAAAAAAATCAAAATGAATGTGGCCTAACTGTACCTGATCTAAAACTATATTATAAAGCAGCAGTCACCAAAACCATTTGGTATTCGCTAAGAAATAGACTAGTTGATCAGTGGAATACGTTAGGTTCACAGGACAAAATAGGGAATAACTATAGCAATCTAGTGTTTCACAAACCCAAAGATCCCAACTTTTAGGATAACAATTTATTATTTGACAAAAACTGTTAGGTAAACTGGAAATTAGTATGGAAGAAACTAGGCATGGACCCACACTTAACACTACATACCAAGATAAGATCAAAATGGGTCCATTATTTAGGCCTAAAGAAAGAGATCATAAATAAATTAGAGGAACATAGGATAGTTTACCTCTCAGACTTGTGGAGAAGGAAGGAATTTGTTACCAAAGGAGAACTAGAGATGATTATTGATCACAAAATAGAAAATTTTGATTACATCAAATTAAAAAGCTTTTGTACAAACAAAACTAATGCAAACAAGATTAGAAGGGAAGTAACAAACTGGAAAAAAAAACATTTTTACAAATAAAGGTGCTGATAATGGCCTCATCTCCAAAATATAGAAAGAACTGACCCTAATTTATAAGAAATCAAACCATTCTCTAATTGATAAATGGTCAAAGGATATTAACAGACAATTTTCATATGATGAAATTGAAACTATATCCACTCATATGAAAAAGTGTTCCAAATCACTACTGATCAGAGAAATGCAGATTACGAAAACTATGAGATACCACTACACACCTGTCAGATTGGCTAAAATGACAGGAACAAATAATGATGAATGTTGGAGGGGATGTGGAAAAGCTGGGACACTGATGCATTGTTGGTGGAGTTGTGAAAGAATCCAACCATTCTGGAGAGCAATCTGGAATTATGCCCAAAAAGTTATCAAATTGTGCATACCCTTTGATCCAGCAGTGCTGCTACTTGGGAAATACTAAAGAAGGGAAAGGGACCTGTATGTGCCAAAATGTTTGTGGCAGCCCTTTTTGTAGTGGCTAGAAACTGGAAAATGAACGGATGCCCATTAATTGGAGAATGGTTGGGTAAACTCTGGTATATGAATGTTGGGGATTATTGTTCTGTAAGTAATGACTAGCCGGATGATTACAGAGAGTCTTGGAGAGACCTACATGAATTGATGCTGAGTGAAATGAGCAGAACCAGGAGATCATTATACAATTCAACAACAATAATGTATGAGGATATATTCTGATGGAAGTGGATATGTTCAACAAAGAGAAGATGTAATGAAGATCGAATTCATCAATGATGGACAGAATCAGCTACACCCAGAGAAGAAAAACTGGGAAATGAGTGTAAACTGCATTTTTTGTTTTCCTTCCCAGGTTATTTTTACCTTCTAAATCCAATTCTTCCTGTGCAACAACAACAACAACAACAACAAAATTAGGTCCTGCACACATATATTGCATCTACGATACTATCATATATTTAACATGTATGAGAATAACTGCCATCTAGGGGAGGGGGTGGAGGGAAGGAGGGGAAAATTGGGCACAGAAAAGACTGCAAGGGATAATGTTGTAAAAAAAAAATTAACCACGCATATGTACTGTCAAAAAAAATGTTAAAAAAATAATTAATAAAAAAAATACAAATTGATGGGGGGAAAAAAAAAGGCTGCCAAAGATGTCTTCTTAAAGAAGAGATTTACTTTTTCCTCCTGTAAAGTTCTGATAGTCTTTTCAATTATAATCCTTCTCTGGGAGGAGATCTCTTTTCTTTAACATATGTAATTTTTTTTCTTAACATGTATATTTTATTAATTGATAATTATATACATGTATTATATTAATAACCAAACTAGTCTGGGCTCAATAAATAAGAGGCCTGGATCTGTAATAGAAAGAATGATGGATTCAGAGGATCTCCATTTAAATCTTGTCTCTATCACTAATTAATATGACATGAGACAAGTTCTTCATCGTCTTCTATGGATCGAAGTTCCTTGTCTGTAAAATAAAGTCATGATACTAGATGGTCTCTTAAAAACCAAAACCAAAACCAAAACCAAAACCAAAACCAAAACCAAAACCAAAACCAAACCAAAACAAAAAACATATAAAGGAAATCTCTTGGGAACTGTATTTCTGTTATAGGTATTCATAGAGAATGAAGATATACTTTGATTTTACCATAATAATGTAATAAAATAAATTAGAGGTGGAAACTGGAAAAGGGTGGAAATGTAGGTAAAAGAAGATAAATTAAATAACCTGAAGAGACAAAGAAGACCTATTATAATTAGGGAAAGAAGTCAGGGTGCTGAAAAATTGTTTGAACCTTATACTCATCAGATTTGGCTCAAACAGAGAATATCATAAATATTTGGTTTAATAAAGAATACTTTATAGGGAATTGGGAGGAGAAAGGGGAAAGGAATGGCACAAGCTAATATAAGGGAAAACAAAAGTAGTAGGGGAAAGACTCAAGAAAGGGGGGGGGGGGCTGTAAGTGAAGAGAGCTATTTGAGAGAGGTGCTGGTCAGAAGAAAAATATTAGGGAGAAGGGAAAGAGGAGAAGAAAAGAGAAAAGCATATTTTAGAGTAATTAAGATGGCAGGAAATAAAGTTAGTCATTTTAACTGTGAATATGAATGGGATGAACTCTCCCATCACATGGAAGCAGACAGCAGACTAGACTAAAAGCCAAAATCCTTCAATATGTTATTTACAAAACAAACAAAAAAAAACAAAAAAACAAAAAAAAAAAAAACAAAAAAAAAAAACATTTAAAGCAGAGTAATAAGTAAAAGTAAAGATAAAAGGCTGGAGCAGAATCTATTATGCTTCAGGTGAAATAAAAATAAAAGCAGGGCCAGTAATCCTGATCTCAGATCAAGCAAAAGCAAAAATAGATCTAATTAAAATTGATAAGGAAGGAAACTACATTCTAATAAAAGGTACAATAGATAATAAAGGTAATATGAATACTAAACATATATGCACCAAGTTTTATAGAATCAAAATTCCTAGAGGATAAGGTAAGAAAGCTGCAAAAAGAAATAGTAAAACTATATTAGTGGGGGATTTCAACCTTGCTCTCTCAGAACTATATAAATTGAACCACAAAATAAATAAGAGAGAAGTTAAGGAGGTAAATACAATTTTAGAAAAGTTAGGGATGATAGAGCTTTGGAAAAAAATTGAATGGTTATAGAAAGGAGTACACTTTTTTGTTGTTATTTCATGGAACCTATACAAAAAAATCACCATGTATTAGGGCATAAAAACTCAAAATTAAATGCAAAAAGGAAGAAATAGTAAATGCATTTTTCAGATCATATTGCAATGAAAATCACATTCCACAAAAGGACAAAGGGAAATAGATCAAACATTAATTGGAAACTAAATAATCTAATCCTAAAGAATGAATGGGTGAAACCAAAAATAATAAATACAATCAGTAATTTCATCTAAGAGAATGAGAATAATGAGACAACATACCAAAATTTGTGGAATGCATCCAGAGTGGTTATTAGGGGAAATCATATCTCTAGATGTTTACTTTCATAAAATAGAGAAAGAGAAGATCAATGAATTAGGCTTGCAACTACAAAAGCTAGAAAAAGAGCAAATTACAAAACCCCCAATTAAATACCAAATTTGACATTTTGAAAATAAAAGAGGAGATAAATAAAACTGAAAGAAAACTATTAACTTATAAAGAAAGCTGAGTTGGTTTTATGAAAAAACAGCAACAAAAATATATCATTAGTTAATTTATTAGGAAAGGAAAAATCAAATTGTTAGCCTCAAAAATGAAATGGGAGAACTTTCCACTAGTGAAGAGGAAATTGCCAACCTATAGGTCAATAAATATATTTGTTAATCTAAATTAAATGGAAGAATAATTATAAAAATATAATTTGCCCAGATTAAGAGAAGAGGAAATAATTACTTAAATAATATCATTTTAGAAAAAAGAAAAAGAACAATCAATAGCTATTCCCTAAGAAAAAATCTCCAGGTCTAGATGGATTTACAGATGAATTCCAGCAAACATTTAAAGAACCACTAATTCTAGTACCATAAACACTATCTGAAAAAAATAGGGAAAGATGGAGTTTTACTCCACTTTTGACAAAAACTGTAGGAAAAGGTGAAAACTAGTATGGCAGAAACTAGGCATTGACTCATACCTAACACCACATTCATAACACATTCTTGCTGTTATTGTGCACAGTGTATTCCTGGTTCTGCTGTTTTAGCCAAGCATCTGTTTGTGTAAATCTGTCCAGGTCTTTCTAAACCAGCTTATTCAACATTTTTTATACAACAATAATATTCCGTTATCTTCATATACCACAACTTGCTCAGTCATTACTCAATTTATGGACCCTATTCAATTCCCAAATATTTATCATCACAAAAAGAGCTGCTACAAACATTTTTGCACATGCGAATCCTTTTCCCTTCTTTTTGATTCCCTTCAGATACATACTCAAAGTTCTGTATCCCTGCTAAGACAAAGGGTTTTGTAGCCCTTTAGGGATAGCTCCAGATTGCTCTCCAGAATGGTTGGTTATTTCACAATTCCACCAACAATGTATTAGTATCCCAGTTTTTCCATATTCTTTCCAACATTCATCATTATTGCTTACTGTTATTTTACTCAATCTAAGAATTATGAGTTGTTTTAATTTGAATTTATCTAATGAATAGTGACATATAATATTTTTATATAACTGTAGAATGCTTTAATTTCATCTTCCAAAAATGTCTGTTAATACCCTTTGACCATCTAATAACTGGGAAATGATATATATTCTTATAAATTTTACACAGTTTTAAAATTTTTATAGCTTTGTATATACAAGATACATGCATGGGTAATTTTCCAGCATTCACAGTAGCAAAACATTTTGTTCAAACTTTTCTCCTACTTTCCCCCACCCCCTCCGCTAGAAGGCAGGTTGACCAATACATGTTAAATATGTTAAAGTATAAGTTAAATACAATATATGTATACATGTCCATACAGTTATTTTGCTGTACAAAACAAATTGGACTTTGAAATAGTACACAATTAGTCTGTGAAGGAAATCAAAAATATAGGCCAATAAAAATAGAGGGATTAGGAATCCTATAGAGTGGTTCATAGTCATCTCCCAGAATTCTTTTGCTGAGTGTAGCTGGTTCAATTAATTACCGCTCTATTGGAAGTGATTTGGTGCATCTCATTGTTGAAGAGACCCATGTCCATCAGAATTGATCATCATATAGCATTGTTGTTGAAGTATATAATTATCTCCTGATCCTGCTCATTTTACTCAGCATCAGTTCATATAAGTCACTCTAGGCCTTTCTGAAGATATCCTGCTGGTCATTTCTTACACAACAATAATATTCCATAATATTCATATACCACAATTTACTCAGTTATTCTCCAATTGATAGGCATCCATTCAGTTTCCAGTTTCTGGCCACTACAAAGAAGGCTGCCAACAAACATTCTTGCATGTACAGTTACCATTCCCTTCTTTAAAATCTCTTTGGAATATAAGCCCAGTTGTAACACTGCTGGATCAAAGGGTATGCACAGTTTGATACCTTTTTGAACATAGTTCCAAATTGCTCTCCAGAATGGCTGGATGTATTCACAATTCCACCAACAATGTATAAGTGTGCCTGTTTTCCCACATCCCCTCCAATATTCAGCACTATCTTTCCCTTTCCTGCTACCCAATCTAACAGGTGTGTAGTAGTATCCCAGAGTTGTCTTAATTTGTATTTCTCTGATTAATAATGACTTGGAGCATCTTTTCAAATGTCTAGAAATAGTTTTAATTTCTTCATCTGAGAATTGTCTATTCATATCCTTTGCCCATTTATCAATTGGAGACTGGCTTGATTTCTCATAAATTAGAGTCAATTCTTTATATAGTTTGGAAAAGAGGCCTTTATCATAAGCTTTGACTGTAAAAATATTTTCCCAGTTCATTGCTTCCCTTCAAATCTTGTCTGCCTTAGTTTTGTTTGTACAAAAACTTTTCAATTTGATATAATCAAAATTTTCTATTTTGTGATCAATGATGATCACTGGTTCTTCTTTGGACATAAATTCATTCCTCTTCCACAGGTGTGAGAGGTAAACTATCCTATGTTCCTCTAATTTATGTACAATCTCATTTGTTATGCCTACGTCCTGAACCTATTTTGACCTGATCTTGGTATAAGGTGTTAAGTATGGGTCAATGCCTAGTTTCTGCCATACTAATCAACAATTTTCCCAACAACTTTTTGTCAAACAGTGAGTTCTTATCCCAAAAGCTGGGGTCTTTGGGTTTGTCAAACACTGGACTACCAAAGTTATTGACTATTTTGTCCTTTGAACTTAACCTATTCCATTGATCAATGAGTCTATTTCTTAGCCAATACCAAATGGTTTTAGTAACTGCTGCTTTATATTATAATTTTAGATCTGGTAAAGCTAGGCCACTTTCATTTGATTTTTTTTCCCATTAATTTCTTTGAAATTCTTGACTTTTTTTTTTTTTTAATATGAACATTGTTGTTATTTTTTTCCTAGGTCATTAATTCAGGTTTGTTTTTTTTTTTTTTTTTTTAAAGTCTGATTGCTATAGAGCTAAATAAATAGATTAGTTTAGGTAGCATTATCATCTTTATTATTTTTGCTCACCTTATCCAAGAGCATTTGATATTTTTCTAATCGGTTAAATCTGACTTTATTTGTGTGGAAAGTGTTTTGTAGTTTTGCTCACATACTTCCTGATTTTCCCTTGGCATATAGATTCCTAAATATTTTATACTATCAGTAGTTACTTTAAATGGAATTTCTCTTTGTAACTCTGTTGGATTTTGTTAGTGATATATAAGAATGCTGATGAATTAAGTGGGTATAGTTTATATCTTGCAACTTTACTAAAGGTATGGATTATTTCTAATAGCTTTTTAGTAGAATCTCTGGGGTTCTCTAAGTATACCATCATATCATCAGTAAAGAGTGATAATTTGGTTTCCTCATCCTACTCTAATTCCTTTAATCTTTTTTTCTCAACGCATATTGCCAAAGCTAGCATTTCTAATACAATATTAAATAGTAATGGTTATAGTGGGAAAGCTTGGTTCACTTCAGATTTTAATGGGAATGGTTCCAGTATATCCCCTTTACATATGAAGCTTACTGATGGTTTTTAATAGATGCTACTGATTATTTTAAGGAAAAGTCTATTTATCCCTATACTCTCAAGTGTTTTTAATAGGAATGGATGTTATCAAGTGCTTTTTCTGCATCTATTGAGATGATCATATGTTTTTTTTTGTTAATTTGGTCATTAATATGGTCAATTATACTAATAGTTTTCCTAATATTGAATCAGTCCTGCATTCCTAGTATAAATCCTACTTGACCATTGTGTATCATCCTGGGAATAATTTTCTGTACTCTTTTTGCTAATATCTCATTTAAGATTTTAGCATCAATATTCATTAGGGAGATTGGTTTATAATTTTCTTTTTCTGTTTTCCACCTACCTGGTATAGGTATCAGTATCATGTCTGTGTCATAAAAGGAATTTGGTAGGACTCCCTCATTCCTTATTTTTTCAAATAGTTTATATAGCATTGGGGTAATTGTTTTTTAAATGTTTGGTAGAATTCACATGTAAATCCATATGCTGGGGGATTTTTTCTTAGAGAGTTGATTAATACTTTGTTCTATCTCTTTTTCTGAAATGGGACTATTTAAGCACTTTACTTCCTCCTCTGTTAATCTGGGAAGCCTTCATTTTTGGACATCATCATCCATTTCACTTAGGTTATCTAATTTATTGCCAAAAAGTTGGGCAAAGTTATTCCTTATTATTGCTCTAATTTCCTCTTCATTCTCTTTCATTTTTAAGACTATCAATTTAATTTTTCTCTTTCATTTTTCTAATCAGATTTACCAAAGGTTTATCTATTTTATTGGTTTTTTTTTTTCATAAAACCAACTCTTGGTATTATTTATTAATTCAATAGTTTCTTATTTTACTTTAAATATCATTAATTTCTCCTTTTAATTTTAGAATTTCAAGATTAGTATTTGATTGGGGGGTTAATTTGGTCTTTTTCTAGCTTTTTAAGTTGCAAGCCCAATTTCATTGATCTTCTCTTTCTCTATTTTCTTCATGTAAGCCTCTAAAGATATACAATTTCCCCTTCTTACAGCCTTGGCTACATCCCACAAATTCTGGTATGATGTCTCATCATTGTCATTATCTTGAGTGAAATTATTAATTGTGTCTATAATATGCTGTTTCACCCAATCATTCTTTAAGATGAGATTATTTAGTTTCCAATGTCTTTTTTGGTCTATTGACCCCTAACTTGGTGTTGAATATAATTTTTATTGCATGGTGATCTAAAAAGAAAGCATTTACTTTTTCTGCCTGCCTGCATTTAATTTTGAGGTCTTTATACCCTAATACGTGGTCAATTTTTGTATAGGTTCCATGAACTGCTGTACCCCCCTGCCATGCATATTTGTGACTGTCCCGGCCTGTGCTGTAGAATGAGATTGCACAGCTGTGCTGTGTTCTGTGGTGAGTCACTTCTGGTTTTGGGTGGGTATATCCACATCTTCTTAGATTCTGGAGTTTTTTAGAGTACCCTCTACCTTTGGCTTTAATTTCTTTGCTGGTCTACTGCTTTGCAACCAAGGCTGAGCAATCAGCATATGACAGAATCATCTATGTAAATTTTCTAACCATGTAGGCCAGCCCTGCCTGGGCTGCTCAATATGCTAGCCTCTAGTTCTATCCCTGTTTGCACTCTTATGTTCCTGCCACTCAGGGCATTTTCTGATGATCTTCCAGAATATCTTTGGCTGGTAAGTTGTTGCACTTCCAATCTTTGTTGATTTTACCAGTCTTTTTGTGATTTTTGAGGCTGAATTTAATAATTGGTAGTGAGAGTATGAGACAAGCTCAGAGAGTTGTGTGTGCCATCTGGGCCATCTTGGTCTCTCCCCCCTCCCCCCCCCCCCGACAGTTCTTTATATATTTTAGAAATGAGACATTTATCATAAACTCTGGTTGTAAAGTTTTTTTCACAGATTTATATTTCCCATTTAATATTGTTTTTGTTGGTATTGGTTGTGCAAAACTGTTTTAATTTAATATAATCAAAGAAGACATTTTGCCTTTCATAATTTTCTCTAGTTCTTCTTTGGTCATAAATTCCTTCCTTCTGCAAGCATCTAATACATTGTTCTCCTGTTGTCCATTGTTCTCCTGATTTATTTTTGGTATCATCCTTTATGCCCAAATCATGTATCCATTTTGACTTTATTTTGGGATGGGGTATGAGATGTGAGTCCATTCTGACTTTCTGACAAATTATTTTCCATTTTTCCCTGTGATTTTTGTGAAATACTGAGTTCTTATTACAGAACCTGGATTTTCAGTGTTTACAAAATATGAGATTCATTGAATCATGATGACTCTATTTCTTATCCAGTACGAAATAGTTTTGATGACTAGCTCAATTATTCTTAACTTAAATCTTCCTCTACCAAATATTTCAAATTATCTATCTATATTTTTAAATTTTATTTTGGTACAATCTTTAGATTTGGCCAATTATGTTTTCTAAAGTAGTATTACCACAGGTAATTTTTGCACCTTTGCCCCCAGTTTGGCAGCATCTGTTTTATAAAAAAAATTAAAACAAACAAACAAACAAAACAAAACAAAACAAAAGAAAAGAAAAAACAACTTTTTGTAGCTCTATTGCTAATTTTTAAAATTATCTCTTAAGTTTCTTCATTCTCTTGCATTTCCTCTTTATTGTGTTCTCTCCAAATCTTGTTTGATTTTGAAAATAATTTTATTCTTTTCCTTTAAGAATTACTGTTTGGCTATTGTTTTATTTATTTATTTTTGTTTTTCTTGTTACTTTTTTGACTTCATTGTCTTCTGAGTTTAGATCTTTCTCTTCTCTGTCATCATAATAATTTTTTTTTTTTTTTTTTTTGTGGTGAGGTTTGTTCTTGTTTATACAGTTTTCCATTCTTTTACTTGATTTGAAAGAAAAATGGTAGATAATAGGTACTGTAATAACCTTTTTTGGGGGATACTGCAATTATTTTTTTCCACAAAGTCAATATGGCCCTTCTTTTTCCTCCCCTGAGGCAATTGCGGTTAAGTGACTTACCAGGTTCACACAACTAGGAAGTGTTAAGTGTCTGAAATCAGATTTGAATACTGGTCCTCCTGAATTCAGGGCTGATGCTCTATCCACTATGTAGTTGTCCCCAGTATAACCAGAATAAAAACTTCATGAACCATGCTGGGAGGGAAATTTCAGAGCAAAAGAGAAAAAAAAAATCACATGGGAGGAAAAAAAAATAACAACAACAACAACAAAATGAACATAATTGCATGTATTGATTTACATTCAGTCTCCTTAGTTCTTTTTCTGGATGCAGATGACATTTCCTTTCCAAACTATTAGGATTCCTGATCATTACACATTCTTTTTGTTATTGTGTACAATGCATTCCTGGTTCTGCTTGTTTCACTCAATGTCAGTTCATGTAAATCTTTCCAGGACTTTCTAAATTCAGCTTGTTTATCATTTTTATAGAAAAATAATATTGTATTATTTTTCTATACCACAAACTTTCCAGCCATTCCCCAATTGATGGACATCTACTTGTTTTCCAATTCTTTGCTACCACAAAAGAGGGGCTATAAATAGTTTTGCACATGTGGATGCTTTTTCCTCAATAAAAATTTTCTTGGGATAAAAATCCAGTAAAACAAAACAAAACAAAACAAAACAAAAACAAACAAACAAACAAAAAAAAAAAACCAGCACTGGTAGGTCAAATGGTATGCACAGTTTTATACTTTGGCGTAGTTCCATATTGGTCTCCAGAATGGTTGGATTATTTCACAAATCTACCAATAATGCATTAGTGTTCCAGGTTTCCCACATCCCCTTCATACTTTTTTATATCTTTTCCTGTCATCTTAGCCAATCTGAGAAGTAAGAGTGGTACATCAGAATTGTTTTTAATTTGCAGGAAATTTATATTTTTGTTATAGTCTGTTCCCAATATTGTGGTTGGGGAGTGGGAAGAACCATTGTATTTCAAATTTTAAAGGGTTTTTTTTTCCACATTATTGTTTTACAGAGCTATATTTCAATGTTTAGAAGTTTTTTGCTGTCTGAAAGATGTTGGGATCTAGAGAGAGATTTCTTCTTCTTCTTGTTCTTCTTTCTTCTTGTTGTTGTTGTTGTTGTTGTTCTTCTTCTTCTTCTCCTTCTTCTTCTTTTTCTTTTTTCTTCTTCTTTTCTTCTTCTCAGTACCCTAGTACTTACTCACAAAGGGCCTCTGAGCTCTTGAAATTTCAATTAATGCTGATCATACTTCATATTGTTTATTACTGTTTTCCCTTCATCGTGACTGAAAGTGTTCTTCTGTGCCTTTGAATTATGATCTAGAAGTGCTTATAGAAAATGGAGTAGCTAAGGAATGCTGAGTTTAATGTTCAGTGCTAGCACTTGGGTTTCCTGACTAATCCTTTTTCATTTCTGAAATGGCTGGTGCTTTTGAAACTACCACCTGTTACCAATCCTGGTGTTACATACAATCACAGAGGCTCTTGGTCAGCCTCCATTCCAGAGTCAAAAATCTCCCTTTCCCACTTCCTATGTTGTTTTAGCTTAAAAGATTTCACTCTTAAATTTTCTTGGCTCTACTAATCTAGCATTTTATTTGAAACTTTATCATGTTGTTAGGAAGGAAATGCTTGGATATTTCAGCTGAATGCATTCTCTCTTTTAGTATCTGTTCTCTGCCCTCAGTAGTCAGAATTTCTGAAAATGCAAGATGCTATTAAGGAACACATTTCAAATATATTTTAATTCTAAATTCTCAGGTCATATGATAACAGTGATAGCAGAGCATATCAATCAGGCCAATACCAATGTGGCATATGGCCTCTACCTTCCAGATAATAGTTCATCTTTACACTGAAAAAGATACTGAGATTTTTCAGTTGTATAGGGGGGATCTAAGGTGCAAAATAGTGTAAAAAATTGCCCATGATATGTCACTCATTAGTCTATAGATAAAATTCAAATCAGCTTGTCTGTTGTTCAAAAAGTGCTAATGTCACTATCATGTTGTTCATTTTTATAGCCATTAGAGAAATTCAATAAATATAACATTTTAGTAAATGGGGAAAATGATACAGAAAATCTTGGATAGACTTTTAGAATTTTAAACTACATCCTGAACAACCGAATAACTTATTTGTTATGAAATCTGTGGTATTGTAGTTTGGGATTTGTCAGAATGTTAGAAGGTGATGGCAAAGAAATAGACTTACACATGCAAAAAACCTAAATTTGAAAACTCATTTTCATTCTTGTGACTATAATCTACATAAGATAATCCACCATGTTTTCTGTCAGAATCAAGAACTTTTGTAATTTAAGCAGCAAGTGTCTCATCAGAATCGTCAGAATAGAATTCATTCTGCATTGTTGCATATGACTATGACATAGGAAATTTGTATTATACTGAGTGAATTGACTGATTAAATAAAAAGCTACAGCATAATAGAGAGTCAGCTTGCAAAATACACTACTGGAATAGAGCATTCTGTCAGTAAGGTGCTCTAGTATTTTAACTGCCTTTTATAGTGTTGTCACAGTTCAGTCAGAAATATGAAAGACATCATTTTTTCAAGCTAATAGATTTATTAATAGCTACTTTTTGAGAGAGCCATTTTCAGGAAAAATACTTTATGAAATCATCACTTTAAGGAAAGGACATTGTGACTCTATAAACTCAAGAGGCATTTTCCCTATCTCTTGCAAATTTACAAATTATTTATTTATTTCTCTTCAGATTTGTCAAGGATTCCTTAATTTTATATTTTACACAGTTACATATAAAACAACTTTTTTTCATTTTTTAAAGTTTGAGTTCCAGTTCTTGCCCTTTTTTCAGCCTCTATTGAGAAGGCACATGTGACATTATATAAAACATTTCCATGAAAGTTATGTTGTTATTTTACAACATTCTTTTTATGCGTAAAAAAAAAAAAAAAATAGACTGTTGCCCCAAATTAATCTAAAAAAAACCCAATAAGATTAAAAAAAAAGATAAGAATGCTTCATTCTGTATTCAGGCACAATCAGTTTTTTTTTTTTTTTTTTTTTTTTTTCTTTCATAGCATTTGTTGCCTTGGATAAATGTATTCCCAAGAATAGCAAAATTATTAATATCTGACCATGTTATATTATTGTAGCTACTTTGTACACAGTAATTTCACTTTCAAATAACTTTTGGAAGTTTTTCCAGCTTTTTCTGAGAGCATCCTATACATTATTTTTTTAGAGCACAATAGTATTCCATCATTATCTCATAACACAATGCATTTAGCCGTTTTCTGATTGATATGAATGCCCTTGATTTCCAATTCTTTGCCCTGAGAAAAGAGCTACTGATATATATATATATATATATATATATATATATATATATATATATATATATCCTTTCCCTTTTAATTTTTTTCTTTAGGATACAATACCTAGTATTGGTATTGCTAGGTCAAAGAGCATATATGGTTTTACAACCCTTTGAACGTAATCCTTATTGCTCATCAGAATGGTTGAATCAGTTCACAATTTCACCAACAATGCATTGATGTCTCATTTTTCTCACATTCCCTTCAACATTTGTCATTTTCCTTTTCATCCCATTAGCCAATCTAGTAGATGAGATAGTACCTGAAATTTATTTTAATTTACATTTCTCCAATCAATAATAAGATTATTTTTTCATATGGCTATTAATAGCTTAATTGCTTCACCTGAGAACTGAGTTCTCACTTCATCTGAGTTCATACTTTTGATTATTTATCAATTGGGAAAGGATATTATTTTGTTATGTTTGACTCAAATATGTTTGAGAGAGGAGGCCTTTGTCAGAGAAACTTGTTTCAAAATTCTTTCCACAATTACTATTGCACAATATATTTTCCTCTTGTTTATTCTATTATCTCTCTCTTTTCACTGTGTCCCTCCTCAAAAATATTTTGTTTCTGACTACACCCTCACTCTATAGGCCTTCCTTTCTATTCCTCTCTCGAAGTTCTCATGTACCTTTCCCTTCCTCCTTTCCTGCATGGAACATTTCTATATCCAATTGTAGGTATATATTATTTGCTCTGAGCCAACTCTGATGAGAGTAAAGGTCACTCACTTCCTTTCACTTCCCCTCTACTATAAAAGTTTTTTTTTTTTTCTTGTCTCTTTTTCCAAAAATAATTTAATTCCATATTTCCCTTTTCTTTTTTTCCCAGTACTGTCCTTTACTACCCCTTAATTATATTTTTAGAAGTTTTCTGATTATATCCAATTCACATCTGTGCCCTCTGTTTATAAATACTCCTAAATGCCCTACAGATTAAGTTCATTCTGCTTTCCTTTTCTTGATTATGACCTTATGCTTCTCTTCTGAGACCTTCATTTGAAAGGCAAATTTTCTATTCAACTCTGTTCTTTTCATCATGTTTTCTTAAAAGTATTCTGTTTCACTGAATTTCTATTTTTTCACTCTAAGGAATCACACTCCTTTTTGCAGGGAGGGTGATTCTGGTTTGTAATTTAGCTCCTATACTCTCCAGAATATCCTTTTCCAAGCCCTCAAATCCCTTAATGTAGAAGCTGCTAAATCTTAAATTATCCTGTTACTCTTTTGCTTCACCATGCTTGAATTATTTCTTTCTGGATACTTGCAATATATTTTCTTTGACCTTGAAGTTCTGGAATTAGCTTGTGATAGTCCCAGTAGTTTTCATTTTGAAATATCTTTCAGGAAGAGATTGGGAGATTCTTTCAATATCTATTTTATTCTAGAACTCTAGTTCTAGAATATCAAGACATTTTTTTTTTTAACAATTTCTTGAAAGATGGTGTTTAAATAGAATTAATCTTCCATCATGGCTTTCAGATACACCACTAATTTTAAAATTAGATTTCCTGGATCTATTGTCCACATCAGTTGTTTTTCAATGATATATTTCACATTGTTTACTAATTTTTAATTTTTTGTTTGTTTCACTGTGTTGTTTCTTGATGTCTCATAAATTCATTAGCTTTTCTTTGCTAAATTCTAATTCTGAAGAAATTATTTTCCTCAATGAGCTCTTGCACCTTTTTATCCATTTGGTTAATTTTGCTTTTTAATACATTCTTCTCCTCATCTGGCTTTTTGTATTTTCTTTTTCACCATTCTCATTTCTCTTCCCAATTTCTCCTATCCCTTTATTACTTGATTTTAAAAATCTCTTTTGAGCTGTTCTGTGGACTGAGACTATTTTTTTCTTGGAGGCTCAGGACATAGGAGCTTAGACTTTGTTATATTCTGAACATATGAAAAAATGGATGCATTTCTTATCCTCACAAAACATACCTTCTTGTTTTATATGGCTTTTGGTCAAATAAATACAAAGTACACATAAAACAACATATGACTTATAAAATAATACTTAGGGACTTGGATCATGTCTTATATAAGAGGTGGCTGTGTTTCAAAGGAAATCATATTAAGTAGATAGCATGCAGCATTATTGTTTTGATATAGCTCAGCTCCCTTCATTCCACTTTCTCCTATTATTACTTTCCAAACCAAAATCTTTTGCTTATATAACACTAATGAGGGAAAGGAAAGGGGGACCCCATTTCTCGGTGCATAGATAATCCCATAAGGCACAGTGTCCCCTGTAAAATCAATTTACAGACCCGAAAACCTAGATTGATAAATAAAAGGTTTATTGTAGGAATCTGTAAGTAAAGTTCAGTTACAAAGACACCAGGGCCAGAGGTGGCTGCTGGGCAGACAGGAATACTTACATGGCTGGAAGGATACCATGCGTTGGCTGGGAGGGCTCCTGTGAAGAGGGCTCCAGCTTGGCCCTTTTTATATCTAGAAGATAATGGGCTGTGCCCCTAAATTCTTCATGGGCTTTTCAGTAGCTCAGATCAGGTGAGGGCTGGGCCTGGATATTCAAAGGGTGCCTTTGTCCAGGATTTGTGAATCAAGGTCAGCCATGGGTTGGGCAATTAGAAAGGAATCTTTCAACCCCCATCAACATGGATAGAATAAGCATATTTCAACATATAAACCATACTATATAAGTTCCTTTTAGCTACTTAGGGCCTGTATATCTTATCAGCATTTTCTTTTTTGATTTTTAAGGAAGAGATTCATCTGAATTTGAAGCTAAATCCAGCATGAATGTTCTTTTATGTACTTCACATAAGATTTAATTTCCATTCAAACAGCTATAGTCATTATAACAAACTGAAAAATCAGGCACATAAGACAGTGACAAGCAAAAATAATATTTCATTTATAATTAAGAAAATAACAAATATGAAGATCAAAGACATTTCACTATCTTCTGCTACTTATGGGAAATATTTCTTCTATTCCACGAGGAAAAAATGTCAGTGTAAATGCTTAGTTTTTGCTTCCTCTTGACTATACACACACACAAGAACAAACACACATCTCTCTCTATCGTCTATCTTTCTATCTAGAGATCATAGACATGATATATCTTCAAGCTTCTTGAATTTAGATTTTTTTTTGGTGAGAAAAGAAACCATGACATTTACTGATATGAGGTAATAAAATCATTTTCATATATGTAGAAATTTCAAATGATAAGAAAATGAATGTAAATTATCTACTTTGGGGAAAAAAGATTGAATTTAATTCTAAAAGATTAATAAATATTAATATTTCAACTCATCACTTATATGCTTAGTTGCTAATCTCACTACACCCAGAAAGAGTTAATTAAAAATTAGAACTATTTTACCTAATTATTTGATATTTAATATATTTCTAATTATATTTTATAACAATTTTAAAAAGATTTTGAGTTTCAAAAAATTTCCTAACTTTGATGTTTTATAAAAGACATAAAATTTGAGAAAATGCCAAAAATCATATAAATAAACCACAAAAATTTTAAAGTATTAAATGCAATTGTGATTTTAACTTTTATATGGGAAATAGATTATGGAACTCAGAAAATTTTCTATGGCAAATTCTGAGAAAAAGACAATGTGATAAAACTTTTTTTTGTTTTTGTTTTTGTTTTAAATTTGAACTAAGATCCAAGAAGGCCACATTAGTATGTATGTAAGTGTATGCATAAGCAACTGACAAGAATTATTAAGGACATCTTTTTTTTTTTTTTTTTTTTTTTCATTGGGATCATACTTTCCACTAAGGAATCTTCCTCATTCCTATCTTTTAAACCTTAGGTAATTGGAGACTTTATAAGTGACAAAGCAATAAATAAATCTATTACTTTGGTTTAGAAAGAAAAACATATTGTGAGAATTATTCCTTGCTATTATTATATAGATTATCAAGAAATTTCCAGAACAATCCAGATCATAAAATTTACCAAGATAATTTCCATAAATTAGTATTTGAAATCTGTGCAAGAGCCTTTTGAGAAAAGGGAAAAAGACCAAAAGAAAATATTTTTCCTGTGAACAGCAAAAAGATAACTGCTAAACAGAAAATAAAGGTCCTCAGGCAATTTTTACCCTTAGGCCTTGTTTATTGTTTGTGGTCTTACCGTGTTTATATAGTTAGGTATGTTTCTTTTTTTGGTGTCTAAGCCCATTTAGATCTCCTTTCTTCAGCAAAGTATAATCAGACTTTCTGCATTTTCAGTTCTGCCCACATGAAGAATAGTCAATTTGTCTCTATTCTAAAGAATGACAAAGCTTTAAATTAAGGAGTTCATACCCTGGGGCAGAGAACAACATGGCAGACAAAAGACACAACTTAATCTGAGCTCTCCCCAATTTCCCTCATATCAATACAAAATCAAGTCTCTAACTGATTTTGGAATGACAGAAGACACAAATATTTGTAGTGTAACAAATTTCCAGCAGAAAATATTATAAGTAAATTCAGAAAAGTTCTGTTTCAAATAGACATGAAGGGAGGGAGGGAATGCAGGCACAGTGCAGACCCAGGGTCAATTTGTCCCATCCTGTGGGCTGGGGAATACAAAGAGATGAATTTGCAGCGGTGTTGATTCCTCTATCAAATAATGGCAAATTACTCCTTACAAAGTAGACTTGATGAAATGGGAAAAAGCATATAAATTCTTACAAAATGAAAAAGGAAACAACTCCTTGAAAAACAAAATTTGTGAAATAGAAAAAAAAAAAAAAAATCCAGTGAACAAAACAATTCATTGAAAAATTCAATTGGCCAAATATAAAAGGAGTTAAAAAAGATAACTAATGAAAATAATACATTAAAAATTAGAGTGTAAGAAATGGGAATGAATGTCTCAATGAGACATTAAGAATAAGTCAAACAAAATTTTTAAAAATGGAAAAAATAGAAGTAAATGTATAATACCTCACTGGAAAAACAAGTCACCTGGAAAAGAGATCTAAGCGAGGCAATATAAGGATTATTGGGCTTCTTGAAGTTCATGATGAAAAGAAAGAACCTAGATAATATCTTTCAGAGAATCGAAAAAAAAAAATTCCAAATCTAAACAAACAAAACAAAAAACAACAAAGAAAAAAACAAACAACAAAAAAAAAAACCCTGCATTGATGTCCTAGAATCAGAAGGCAAAATAGCCATTGAAAGAATTTAATGATCACCTCCTGAAAGAGACCCCAAAATGAAAACTCCAAGGAACACTGTAGCTAAATTTCAGAATTATTGGATAAAGGAAAACAAAACATTGCAAGCAGCCCAAAAGAAACAATTCCAATCAAGTATAACAATTAGGATTATTCAGGGTTTAGCAGCTTCCACTTTAAATGAACCAAAGGACCTATAGACTAATATTCCAAAAGGCAAAAGAACTTGGATTGCAGCCAAGAATCAGCTATTCAACTAAATTCAGTATTATCTTTTGAGAAACAGTATGGACATTCAATGATACAGATGAGTTTCATTTATTTCTAATGAAAACACCAGAGATAAACAAAAATTTTACCTCCAAATACAGAACTCAAGAAAAGCATAAAAAGCTAAAAAAGGAAAGAACTCTTGAGAACTATATTTCCATTATGGGTATACTTAGAGAATGCAAGTATAATTCGATGTTATTGTGATAATGTAGTACAAGAAACAAAAAGTTGTAAAGGAGATTGTACTGGAAAAAGAGGAAAATGGAGGTAAAACAAAGGAAATTACATATTAAAAATAGGTAACAACAAAACAAAACAAAACAAAACAAGAAAGCACCTAATAAAACTGAGTGAAAGATGGGAGAGAGATGACCATTGTGTGTATTTTGCCCTCATCAGATTTGGTTCAAAGAGAGAGAATATCAGACATATTTGGCTTAACAGAAAAACTTGAGGCGAAAGGGGAAAGGAAAGGGTGAATGAAGCTAATAGAATGGGAAACAGAAGTAGTAGGGTAAGGATATAAGAAAGGGGAGGGATTATAAAGAAGGGATGTTTGAGAGAGGTGGTGGTCAGAAGTAAAATACTGATGAGAAAGGAAAGGAGGAAAGGAAAGAGAAAAGCATAACTTGGAGTAAATAAGATGGTTGGAAATACAGAATCAATCATTTTAACTGTGAATGTGAATGTATTGATCTTTCCCATAAAACAGAAGCAGATAGAGGACAGCATTAAAAGCCAGAATCCTACAATATGTTGTTTACAAGAAACACATTTAAAGCAGAATGATATATTAAGAGTAAAGGCAAAAGGCTAGAACTGAATCTATTCTGATACATGTGAAGTTAAAAAAAAGCAGGGGTAGCAATCCTGATCTGAGATCAAACAAAAGCAAAAATAGTTCTAATTAAAAGAGATAAGCAAGGAATGTGTATCTTGCTAAAAGGTACTGTAAATAATGAGCTAATATCAATACTAAACATATAGGCACTAAAATATATAAAATATATTTAACTAAAAGTTAAAATCCCTCAGATTCAGAAAGTTCAACAACACTACAAATAAATGAACCTTTCATTTAAAGACCAATTCAGTTGCCCATTTATATTTATTTTGCTCCTGGCCTGCTTTCCTACTTCCAAAATCCTATGTGAATCTATTTTGGCTAAATGTTTACAATACTTGTGACTTACAATTTTAATCTCTTGATTTTTAAGTTTTCCCATTGTCCTTCCCTTGAGAACCCATGATACTGCTGGCCAAGCTCCTTCATTCCAACCATCTGTTCATTGGACACAAGGACACATCCTATCAAGGGAACCACAAATAGTTATCTCTTTATTTTGTTATTTCCTTCCTAAAAACTTTATCATTATTAAGAAAATTAAAACAAGTATACATAAACAGAAAGTACAGATGTGAGGTATCATGTCATGATTACAAAAAAGTAAATTAATTAAGAGGTGAAAAAGAAAGAGAAAACTGCAGAATGGGGAAGAGAGAGAGAGAATGAAGCAAATTATCTCACATAAAAAGGCATGAAATAACTTTTAAAGTAAAGGCGGTGGTGGTGACCAGCAGTATTTGAGCTTATCTATCATCAGAATTGGTTCAGAGGGTGTGAAATAGACACTTTGTATCATATCAAAATCTTTTTTACTATACAGGGAAACTGAAGAGCAGAGGTATAAAACAAGATAAGTGGAGAGGAGCTGAATGAAGGATAGATTAGGAGAAACAGTGGTCAGAAGCAAGACACATTGGAGGAAGGATAGGAAGGAAAGCATCATCCTTTTATGTAAGCATGTAAACAGTTTAACCTCAGGGAATCACTCATTTCCCTTCCCTGTTTATCTTTTTATGCTTCTTTTTAGTTTTGTATTTGTACAAATTTCTTTTCAGCTCTGGTCTTTTCATTAGATATGCTTGAAAGTTCTCTATTTCATTAAAATTTTATTTCCCTCCTCAAGGATTATACTTAGTTACACTGGGTTTCTTGACTCTTGGTTTCCTCCTAGCATCTTTGCACTCTGGAATATTATATTCTCAGTCCCTAATACTTTCATAGAAGTGGAAACATCTTGGATTGTGTTGACTGTGGTTTCATGATTTTCCAGCTGCTTACAATATATTCTTCTTTACCCATGAGCTCTTGAATTTGGTTATAATATTTCTGGGAGTTTCCATTTAGGATTGCCTTCAAGAGGTGATTGGTAAAGTATTTTAATTTCAATTTAACCCTCTGGCTACAGAATATTATGTCATTCTACTCTTTTTTTGTTGTTCTTGTTCATGGCTCTTGGATAGTCCAATAATTCTTTAATTTCCAGTATTAAAAAGAAAGTAGAAAAATTAAAAAAAAGAAGTTATAGCAAGTTATTTTTGCTATTATAATCATCTTTCTCAAATATGTGGAGAACTGAGTCAAATTTATAAAATAGAAATTATTCCCCAATTAATAACTGAATAGATAACATGATTAGACTGTCTTAAATATATAATCATATAAAATGCTCTGAATCACTATTGATTTTTGAAAAATGCAAATGAAAATAACTCTTAGGTAGCATCTCATATCTCTTAATAGAAGAGGAAAATGCCCAGTGCTGGACAGGATTAGGACATGAATGCAGGATTGGTAGAATTGTAACTGATCCAAACATTCTAGGAAGCATTTTAAAATTATTTCAAAAGACTATAAAATTGCATATAATGTGACCCAGTTATACCACTACAAGTTCTTTATTCAAAGAGATCTAACAGGAAAAGGAAGATTATATATAAAATACATATAATGATTTTTTTTATGGGGGTGAAGAACTGGACATTGAGTGGAAATTAATTGCCATCAATTGAAGAATGAATTAACAAATTGTGATATGTGATTTGGAACACTATTGTGCCCTGAAAAATTATGAATACAATGCTTTGAGGAAAAAACAAAACAAACAAACAAACAAAAAAAAAAAAAAACAACCCATAGAAATACTTATATGAATGGATGCAAAGTTAAATGAGCAGAACCAAAATATTAAAAAAGAAAAAAACACAATGTACAAAAGTACAATGATCAATTGTGAATGACTCAGTTTTTCTCAGCAGTACAATTTAAATTTATTCTCAAGACCTCATGGTGAAAAATGCTAACTACTTCTAAAGTAAAAACTAGAGTCAGAAAGCAGATGGAATCATGACCTTTTTGAATCCTAAAACTATTTTTCACTAATGGGCCTAGTTTAATCTTAGTGTTGATACTTACAGAATTTTCTAACAATATCTACTTCATTGGGCTTGATAATATCACTAAAGTAGCTTGATGCTCCCAATGATATTAATCATTAATATTCCTCCAGAGAAATTGCCCCTCCATGCTATCTTTGTCTTCAGAGCTTCACAGTTCACTTTATGCTGTTCCATAAGCTGGAGAGAGAATAATACTCACCCCACTTTCTCAAATCTCTTTCACTACTAGAGTTTCTTTGATCACTATGAAATGGACTTGCTTCTAGGTTTTCCTCCCAAAAGCTTGATTCTGAATTGTAATGTGCTGTTGTCTCCAAAAGCTCTCTCTCTGGGAGGAGATCTGCTGTGTCAACTAAAACCTCTCGGACAGAATCCTCTTCCTGTAGAGAACCGTTGTCTCCAAAGAGTTACCCTTAACTCTCGTCCAGAGAAGTGACTTCCCTTCCTGCAGAGAGCCTCATCAAGCCTGGTGTAGAGCAGAGACTATCTCTGGAGTGCTGCCCTCTTTATCCTCCCAAAGAATGGACGTGGGATAATGCAAGGGCTTCTGGGAAGAACCACTTCAACCAATGAACTTGCTCCTCCCAAACACACAAGTTCTTCCCCAGGAATTCACAAGTCAAACTACCAAGAAAAGCCAGAACTAGAAAATTGTCAAGTACCAACTTAGCACTTAGTAAAAACCCAATATGTCATTATCTCATTAGCACTTAGTAAGAACCTAAGACTGAATGGACTTACTTTCACTTCTTATCATATATGTACATCTAGAGGTTTGTCTTCAATAAATCCCAAGATATTTTATGTTTATTGCGATCTTACTTTATTCAAAAATAAAAATGTGTACCTTATTATCAAATTGTGTAAAAATTTGTTCCCTGCCATTTTGCATTTAGATTGATCACTTCATTGATACAATAAAACTGTAACTACACTAATTTGGAGGGGGAGGGATATGGAAAAAAAAAAAATTCCCTTTTAGTATTAATGTTAGGAAAAAGTTGATTTTCTAGAATATATAAGCAGAAATGTCAGTCTTGGGGATTCATACATCTTTACTCCATGGAAGGAAGGGGGAATGAGAAAGAAAGAGAAACAGAAAGAGAAAGAGAGCAATCAATAAAGAGCTTCACAGGTAGTATATATATAAATCTTAAATCACTTGAAGGTAGGTATAATTTTATTGACCCTCGTTCCACAGCTAATCATTTTACAGATAAAAAAACTAAAACAAAAATAGAGGTTAGATGATTTGCCCATAGTTGAAGCTGGATTCAAATGGGTCTTTCTGATTCAAGGTCCAGTGGTCTATAAATTGTGACTTAGCTGCCTTAAGATAATAATCTAAAATTCAAAGGTAATAATTTCTATCATGAAATCTCAAGATAGTTTCTTTCATTAAAAATCAATCATTGGGAATCTGGGCGGAGCCAAGATGGCGGGGAAGATACACTCGTTTTTGTAAGCTCCCATTTTCCCTCAATACCAATTAGTTAAATCAGCCTCAAAAATAACGCTGGACTGATAGAAACCACAAGGACTGGAAGCACGACTTACCAGCTAAAGAGAATCTGGAGTTTCAAAAGAAAAGGTTGGTTCCCAGGGGAGGAAGAAAAAAGGTCAGCACACATGGTTAGGTGCTAGCACACTGTGCTGATCAGGCTGGGGAGAACTCTGGAATCAGACAAGCCACTGAGATAGAAGAATCTGGCACAGGCTGTTAGCTCTTCTCTGCTTATAAAACAGCTGCTGAGAAGAGAAATCAAGCCACTTTAAAACATAAAGCCAGATACCAGAACCACCCCAATCCAGAAGTGACCTAACAGATTTCAGCACAACATAGCTGCTTTCTGCTGCCTGGGGCTTCACCTTGGAGTAGTTAAGAGCTTGAATAGTAGGGACACAGCCCAAGGCAACATCTAATTCATATAGTGCCAGGCTTGGCCAGAGGCTGTAGAACAAAGCCACTGAAGACCCAGAGAAGCTGAAACCTTTGAAATAGGGACCCCGGTTTCTGGGCAGACACTTCCAGTTTAAGTACAGGGGATTTTCACATTAGCTGCTGATATCCACGCCCCACGGGACGCATTGGCTGAGTTTTGTGTCGCCTTTACTATTCAGTCTTAAACCTCAGGGAAGTCTCTAGGACACATAGCAGGGTCCTTCACTGGGCAACTCTCACAGATCAGTTGTATCACCTCTGAGGAATTCCCGGGGAGGGGGAGGAGAACTCTCTCCCAGAGCTATCTCTTACATCAGGCACAGTGGACTCTGCATCTATCCAGTCTGGGAGGAAGCTGGTAAAGAAATAAATAAATAAACTTCTCATCCCAAGGACAGACCCCAAAAGATTTTTAACCATGAGTAAAAGGCTAAAGAGAACTATTAATTCCTTAGGGGTAAATAGACCAAAAAGTAATTGGAAAATGAATAATCTCATCTTAAAGAAATGAAACAGCAAATTATAGAAACAATTAATAATTTCACCCAAGATAATGACAATGATGAGATATCATACCAAAATCTGTGGGATGTAGCTAAAGCGGTAATAGGGGAAAATTTTATATCTTTAGGGGCTAATTTGAACAAAATAGAGAAAGAGAAGATTAATGAATTGGGCCTGCAACTTAAAAAGCTAGAAAAAGACTAAATTAAAAACCCCCAACCAAAAATCAAACTTGAAATACTAAAAGTAAAAGGAGAAATCAATAATATTGAAAGAAAAAAAAAAAAAAAACTATTGAATTAATAAATAAAACCAAGAACTGGTTTTATTAAAAAGCCAATAAAATACATAAACCTTTGGTAAATCTGATCAGAAAAAGGAAAGAGGAAAATTAAATTGTTAGTCTTACAAATGAAAAGGGGGATCTTTCCACCAATGAAGAGGAAATTAGAGAAATAATAAGGACTTACTTTGCCCAACTTTATGCCAATAAATTTGATAACTTAAGTGAAATGGATGACTTCCTCCAAAAAATATAGGCTTCCTAGATTAACAGAGGAGGAGATAAATTGCTTAAATAGTCCCATTTCAGAAAAAACAAATAGAACAAGCTATTAATCAACTCCCCAGGAAAAAAACCCCAGGACCAGATGGATTTACTTGTGAATTCTAACAAACATTTAAAGAACAATTAGCCCCAATGCTATCTATATAAACTATTTGAAAAAATAGGGGATGAAGAGTCCTACCAAACTCCTTTTATGACACAGACATGGCACTGATACCTAAACCAGGTAGACTGAAATCTGAGAAAAAAAAAAAAATCTATAGAACAATTTCCTTAATGAATATTGATGGTAAAATCTTAAAAAAGATATTAGCAAAAACACTTCAGAAAATCTTCCCCAGGATACTACACTATGATCTAGTAGGATTTATACTGGGAATGCAGGGTTGGTTTAATATTAGGAAAACTATTAGTATAATTGACCATATCAATAGTCAAATTCATAAAAAAAAATATGATCATCTCAATAGATGCAGAAAAAGCATTTGATAAAATCCAATATCCATTCTTACTAAAAATGCTTGAGAGTATAGGAATAAATGCACTATTCCTTAAAATAATCAGGAGCATATATTTAAGACTGTTAGTAAGCATAATATTTAATGGAGATAAACTGGAACCTTTCCCAGAAAGATCAGGAGTGAAACAAGGTTGCCCATTGTCACCATTACTATTCAATATTGTATTAGAAATGCTAGCCTTGGCAATAGATTCAAGAAGGAGATTAAAGGAATAAGAGGAGGAAATGAGGAAATCAAACTATCACTCTTTGCAAATGACATGATGGTATACTTAGAGAACCCAAAAGACTCTGCTAAAAAGCTATTAGAAATAATTAAGAATTTTAGCAAAAGTGGCAGGAAACAAAATACATACACATAAATCCTCAGCATTTTTATATATCACCAACAACATGCAACAGCAAGAGATACAAAGAGAAATTCCATTCCAAACAAATGTTGAGAGTATAAAGTATTTGGGAATCCATCTACCAAAGAATAGTCAGGAATTATATGAGAAAAAATTACGAAACACTTGCCACCAAAATATAGTCAGATTTAAATAATTGGAAAGATATTCAGTGCTGTTGGATAGGCCGAGGGAATATAATAAAGATGACAATACTCCCCAAACTAATCTATTTATTTAGTGCTATACCAATCAATCTCCCAAGAAAAAATAACAACAAAATTCATATGGAAGAATAAAAGGTCAAGAATTGAAAGGAAACTAAAAATAATTAAATAAATAAATAAATAAAAATAAATAAACTCAGAGGAAGGTGGTCTAAGTGTACTGATCTAAAGCTATATTATATAGCAGCAGTCACCAAAACCATTTGGTATTGGCTAAGAAATAGACCAGTAGATCAGTGGAACAGATTAGATACAAAGGATGAAAAAGAGTACATCTATTGCAATGTAGTCTTCAACAAACACAAAGATACCAACATTAGGCAATATATTCAAGAAGGAGATTAAAGAAATAAGAGGAGGAAATGAGGAAATCAAACTATCACTCTTTGCAGATGACATGATGGTATACTTAGAGAACCCAAAAAACTCTTCTAAAAAGCTATTAGAAATAAGTCAGAACTTTAGCAAAGTTGCAGGATACAAAATAAATCCATATAAATCCTCAGCATTTTTATATATCACCAATTGCAAGGGAACTAATTTAAAAAAAAGTCAGACGAAGGTTATCTAGGTATACCTGATCTAAAGCTATATTATATAGCAACAGTCAGCAAAACCATTTGGTATTGGCTAACAAATAGACCAGTCGATCGTTGGAACATATTAGGTACAAAGGACAAGAAAGGGTACATATAATGCAATCTAATCTTTGAAAAACCCAAAGATACCAACATTAGGGATAAAAATTCATTATTCGAAAAAAACTGTTGGGAAAACTGGAAATTAATATGGCAGAAATTAGATATGGACCCACACTTAACACCATATACCAAGATAAGATCAAAATGGGTTCATGATTTAGGCATAAAGAATGATATCATAAATAGATTAGAGGAACAGAGAATAGTCTACCTCTCAGACCTGTGGAGGAGGAAGGAATTTATGACCAGAGAATTATAGACCTTTATTGATCACAAAATAGAAGATTTTGATTACATCAAACTAAGAAGTTTCTGTTCAAACAATACTAATTAACAACAAACAACATTAAAAGGGAAGTAACAAATTGGGAAAACATTTTTACAGTTAAAGGTTCTGATAATGGTCTCATTTCCAAAATATATAGAGAACTGACCCTAATTTATAAGAAATCAAACCATTCTCCAATTTATAAATGGGCAAAGGATATGAACAGACAATTCTCAGATGATGAAATTGAAACTATATTCACTCATATGAAAGAGTGTTGCAAATCACTACTGATCAGAGAAATGCAAATTAAGACAACTCTGAGATACCACTACACACCTGTCAGATTGGCTAAGATGACAGAAAAAAATAATGATGAATTTTGGAGGGGATGTGGGAAAACTGGAACACTAATAATTTGTTGGTGGAGTTGTCAAAGAATCCAACCATTCTGGAGAGAAATTTTGAACTATACCCAAAAAGTTATCAAACTGTGCATACCCTTTGATCCAGCATTGCTGCTATTGGGCTTATATTCCAAAGAAATCCTGAGGAGGGGAAAGGGACCTTTATGTGCCAAAATATTTGTGGTAGCCCTTTTTGTTTGTGGCTAGAAACTGGAAGATGAATGAATGTTCATCAATTGGAGAATGGTTGGGTAAATTATGGTATATGAAGGTTATGGAATACTATTGCTCTGTAAGAAATGACCAGAAGGAGGAATACAGAGAGGCTTGGAGAGACTTGCATCAACTGATGTTGAGTGAAATGAATAGAACCAGAAGATCGCTGTACACTTCAATGTTGTATGAAGATGTATTCTGATGGAAGTGGATATCTTCAACATAAAGAAGATCCAACTCACTTCCAGTTGATCAATGATGGACAGAAACAACTACACCCAGAGAAGGAACACTGGGAAGTGAATGTAAACTGTTAGAACTACTGTCTATCTACCCAGGTTACTTTTCCCTTTGGAATCTAATACTTAATGTGCAACAAGAAAATGGTATTTACACACATATATTGTATCTAGGTTATATTGTAACACATGTAAAATGTATGGGATTGCCTGTCATCAAGGCGAGGAAGTAGAGGGAGGGAAGGGATAATTTGGAAAAAATGAATACAAGGGATAATGTTATAAAAAATACTCATGCATATATACTGTCAAAAAATCTATAAATAAAATAAAAAAAAATGAATCATTGTCTCTTCTTTTGACGCTAGTTTTAGTTGTTTTTTTTTTTTTTTTTTTTTTTTTTTTTTTTTTTTTGTAATTCTTCTTTTTACCTACTGAAGTTATATTCCTAATTTATATTTAATGGTCCCTTAATCATCAGGAGCAAGAGAATAGTAGGTTCCTTAAATATCTGCCTTCTAGAAAAAATAAAACTTAGCATTACAACATCTCAGCTATACCAAAACATAATTTTAAAAACATATTTAAACACTTATTGGAATGACTTTTTTTCAGTGAGATATAAAATGTTTTCTCCTTAAAAAGTACAATGGTAAAATTCAAACTGCATTCCCATGACTTTTTATGTATACTTCAGTTTTATAATTTTATTTTAAAGAAATCATATAAAGATTGCTGAGTACTTATAACACTCAGTATTCATCTAAAATATCACCCTTTTAAATTTCTGCTCTTTTACATATAACCAATGAAATCTTTCAGACTTAAACACTGTGTAGAACATAGGTAGACACAAATCCTAGAGGAATCTATGTAATATTCCAAATGGATAGAGCATTTAAAACTTTATCTCCTTCATAGCTTCATTTGTTTAATATTTTAACCTAGATTTATTTATGTAATAGAACTTGAAATTCAATCTTAGTATTATGCTAACATATAAGATTTAGGGATTGTGAAATATAAAAAAAAAAAAAAAAAATCTTCTCATTATTTAATTTTCTTTCACTAATGGGAAAGGCCTCAAAATTTTAAAGTAGCACTTAAGCCTCCTGATACAAAAGACATGTATGAACAGTTAAAATACATTGAATAGTCTGGAGGTGGTCTAAGTGTACCTGATTTAAAGCTATATTATAAAGCAACAATCACCAAAACCATTTGGTATTGGCTAAGAAATAGACTAGTTGATCAGTGGCATAGGTTAGGTTTACAGGGCAAGATAGTGAATAAAAATAGCAATCTAATCTTTGACAAACCCAAAGATCCCAAATTTTGGGATAAGAATTCATTATTTGACAAAAACTGCTGGGAAAACTGGAAATTAGTATGGCAGAAACTAGGCATGGACCCACATTTAACACCACATACTAAGATTAGATCAAAATGGGTCCAAGATGTAGGCATAAAGAACGAAATCATAAATAAATTGGAGGAACATGGGATGGTTTACCTCTCAGACTTGTGGAGGAGGAAGGAGTTTGTGTCCAAGGGAGAACTAGAGACCATTATTGATCACAAAATAGAACATTTTGATTACACCAAATTAAAAAGTTTCTGCACAAACAAAACTAATGCAAGGGAAGTAACAAATTGGGAAAACATTTTTACAGTTAAAGGTTCTGATAAAGACCTCATCTCCCAAATATACAGAGAATTGACTTTAATTTATAAGAAATCAAGCCATTCTCCAATTGATAAATGGTCAAAGGATATGAACAGACAATTTTCAGATGATGAAATTAAAACTATTTCCACTCATATGAAAGAGTGTTCCAAATCACTATTGATCAGAGAAATGCAAATTAAGACAACTCTGAGGTATCATTACACACCTGTCAGATTGGCTAAGATGACAGGAACAAATAACGATGAATGTTGGAGGGGCTGTGGGAAAACTGGGACACTGATGCATTGTTGGTGGAGTTGTGAAAGAATCCAACCATTCTGGAGAGCAATCTGGAATTATGCCCAAAAAGTTATCAAAATGTGCATACCCTTTGACCCAGCCATACTACTACTGGGCTTATACCCCAAGGAACTACTAGAGAAGGGAAAGGGTCCTGTATGTGCCAAAATGTTTGTGGCAGCCCTTTTCATAGTGGCTAGAAGCTGGAAGATGAATGGATGTCCATCAATTGGAGAATGGTTGGGTAAACTATGGTATATGAATGTTATGGAATATTATTGTTCTATAAGAAATGACCAACAGGAGAAATACAGAGAGGCTTGGAGAGACTTACATCAACTGATGCTGAGTGAAACGAGCAGAACCAGAAGATCATTATACACTTCAACAATGATACTGTACGAGGATGTATGCTGATGGAAGTGGATTTCTTCAACATAGAGAAGAGCTAATCCAATTCCAATGGATTAATGATGGACAGAACCAGCTACATCCAGAAAAGGAACACTGGGAAATGAATGTAAACTGTTATTTTTACCTTCTGAATCCAATTCTTCCTGTGCAACAAAAAATTTGGTTCTACACACATATATTGTATCTAAATTATACTGTAATATATTTAACATATATAAGACTGCTTGCCATCTGGGGGAGGGGGTTGGGGGAGGAAGGGAAAAAATCTGAATAGAAGTAAGTGCAAGGGATAATGTTGTAAAAAATTACCCATGCATATGTACTGTCAAAAAATGTTATAATTATAAAATAAAATAAAAAAAAAAAAAAAAAAAAAAAAGAATAGTCTGACTTGATGGGGTCCAATTAGTATTTCTTTCTGATAGAACATTCAGTATTTTAAGTAAAAAGAAATAGATCCAAGTGATGTTGAACATAGATAATTTCTGATTGTTTCTTGATCAGTTGTTCCTTCTATTTTATGGTAATCAAAACTATTCCTTTCTTGGAATTATTATATTATATCCAGAACAAGATGATATTTGTGAATAGAAATATGTACTTTCTGGGTAATTTTTAAATGTTTAGTCCTTTCTTATTGTTTGGATTATTCCTTCAGAAAACCATTATTATTATTATATTCAGTATGCTCCATATTCTGAAAATTATCTCTTGTATAGAATGAAAATATCATTATATTTCAGGCACCGAACTGTGATTTACAAATAGCTCGTTTGATCCTCACAATAGTCCTAAAAAGTAAGTGCTATTATTTTCTTCATTTTACAATTTGGCAAACTGAGGCAGATGAATGTTAAATGATTTACCATGCAGATTTGAACTCAGATCATTGCTTTCAGACTCAAACTCTTAATCTAATGCATGATCTACTTGTGGTTGCTGTTAGTTAAGCAAGGTCTCTATATGCTTCATTTTGTACTCCTGTCTTTTTTCTTAGTTATATTTTCCATAGACTTCATTTTCAAGTGAGTAATGAGTTATTTTCCCAATATTTCAGATGATAAGATCATGGTGAAGACAAGAGAATTAATGAGTCTGCATCAGAAGTCACTAAATAGGTTCAATCTAGTGTTGTGAGAAGAGGAGCATTATGATTAAAATCTGCTCAAACATTAACTACTTCATATTGTAAGAAAAGCATCTCATAACTGGTTTCATGGATTTTTCTGTTGCAATACCTCAAAGAGCCGTAATTTACACACATTTGCATATTTACATGTTGTAAAAGTTGGGCAAATGGTTGATTTCTGTTTTGCTTTTATTTTTGCCTAAATTAAGTAGATTAGTTGTTTATAGGGCCCTATATAATTAGAGAATCATTGTTTTTAAACCAAAACTATCTTTAAACTTCATTTATTACAATCTCTTAAGTTAATTGAAGGAGAAACTGAGGCCCAGAGATATTATGTTGTATAGTTGAAAAACTATGGGATGTATAGTCCAAGGATAAGTTTTAAGTCCTGGTTTTTACATTTATGTGAATTGTGTGAAATTCCATGTCATTTTTATGGCTTCAATTTCTTCATTTACAAAATTGGGCTTATAGGGATAGAGATTTTCAAAATCTGATTAAGAGATCACAAAAACCTTATTTTATACTTGAGGAAACTGACACTTAGAGATAAGTAGGCTCACATAACTAGCTATTCTAGGAGACAAGATTTGGATTCAGATTTTCCTGTTTTCCTAAATATGATTTTTTTTTTTTTTTTTTTACATCAATTGTGCCACCTAGTTGAGCTGGATTGTCTTCAAAGTTTCTTCCAGCTAAACTGCTGGAACTCTTATATTCCCAGAAATCAGCAGGAGTCAGGATCACTAAATGTCTTTATTCTAGATCTTTATCATGGCCTCCAATGCCAGGTCACTAGTGCAAGTGAGCATGAGTTCCACCACCCAAGTTTCTCTTACTCCTCCCACACAAGTCACTTCCCCCTCTTTGTCCCACCAATCAAGTCAGCACAGAACAGCTGGGGAGGGTCAACCTTCAAACAAGTTAATAGGGAACCGTCCAATTGGCAATTAGTCTCACGTGCTTCATTATCCAAGTGCATTGCTCAGTTCTAGCCCTTTATATCTCCTGCTTTCTTTTGTTTTAGACCACAGGAGGGGTCGCGCCATCCCTGACTTTTCAGGGAGATGAGAACCCCAAAAAGGAGGAGATCATGCCCCCCCTGACTTCTCAGGAGGGGAGATGAAAGCACTAAAAAGGAGATAATCATGCCCTCCCTGACATCTCAGGAAGGGAGATGAAAAGCACCAAAGAGAAGTGGGGATTTGCTAGCGGGTTTCTGGATTGAAGGGCCTTATGAGAGACAAGTATGCACAAACCCATCAACAGGGGAGTTATTACACAAGCACATAGCAATAACGCAGAGGCTATTAGTGGTGACTCTCCCCACAGTCAGTGCAGACACGATGTGGTATAACAAACAGGAATTGTACATGCAAGTAATGATATAACAAACAATATAAATCAACATGGTATTGTAAGACATTTCCAGAAGTCCCAGAAGGAGGGTATGTAAATACCAGACACACATACCCCTTCTTCAGCAACCAAGAGATAGTCCAAAACCAATCTATTGTCCATTGCTTCACTGTTAGGGAATCCAATGATCCCCACAAGTTTTTGAAATCCCACATCAGTCTTTTTATATGTTAGGGAATCCAATGATCCCCACAAGGTTTTGAAGTCCAGCAACAGTCTTATGATGCCTCAGAGGATCCAATGATTCCTGAGGATTTTCAAGTCCTACAATAGTCTTATGATGCCTCAGAGAATCCAATGATTCCTGATGATTTCAGTCCTACAATAGTCTTATGATGTCTCAGAGAATCCAATGATTCCTGAGGATTTTCAAGTCCAACAGTTTTTGATTTCCATGGGTCAAACGCCATAACTGCCAGGTTCTTTCAGTGGTGGGCACAGTCAGCAACGGAACCACCCGATGTTTCTTGGGTCTTCTCCATTGTTTCAAGGGTCTGCTCTGTCTCTCTCCGATGGACAAGGCGAATACAGCTCATTGGCACCCATCTGATTCCTTCTCCATCTGTAGAGATACAAGCAAACCCTCTCCCCCAAGCAGTTTAACTATCTGGTCCCTTCCATTCTCCACTTTCTGGGTCTCTCCACATCACTTGGCGATTATCTAAAGACAGTGGAGCTGCTCGCACTGGACACTGCCCTTCTGGTGGGTTATAAAACCTGTCTGCTGGATCCAGTGCATCTTTGTCAAAAATTAAAAAATTAATGGTATAGAGAACTAAATTTAGAAGTTCTCTAGGGTTACCCGTGGCTCCCCCTTTCTTTTGTTTTTGGAGGAATGTCTTAATATCTCTGTTTCTTCTCTCTACTATTGCCTGCCCTTGAGGATTAAAGGATATGCCCGTGGTATGTAAAATCTTATACTGTGCACAAAAGTGTGTAAAATGTTTAGAAGTATATGCAGGTCCATTGTCTGTTTTTATTGCTTGTGGCACACCAATAATTGCAAATGCTTGTATAAGGAATTCAGTTACCACTCGGGCTGTCTCTTTTGCTGCTGGCATTGAAAATGGCAATCCTGAAAAGGTGTCTACCACAACATGGATAAAAGATAGACGACCAAAAGATTTATAATGGGTCACATGTATTTGCCAAATTTCATTAGGTCTCAAACCACGGGTTCTTCCCTGGAGGGAGTATAGGAGCATGGAAAGGAAGGCAAGCTGTACAGGCTTTTACTATGCTCCTAGCTTCTTCTCTTGTTATTCCAAATTGTAAATGTAAAGCTCGGGCAGCCTGATGATATTTAGAATGAGACTCTTGTGCTTCTTGAAATAAAGGAGTACTGGCCAGCATGGTTAGAAGGCTATCTGCCTTTGAATTACCATCAAAAATAGGACCTGGAAGTCCACTATGGGAGTGGACATGCAAAATATAAATCTTACCTGGATGCTTTCTCACTTGCTCTTGAAGCTCTTTAAAGAGCTGATATATATTGGAGGCTACACATTTTTTTTGGGTTGTGGCAATTCTTTGTACCACACCTACTGAATAGGCCGAATCAGATATTATATTTATGTCTCCCGGATAATAAGCAAGAGCTAGAATGATTGCATACAATTCATTCTGCTGAGTGGACTGAAAAGGAGTTCTGATTACTCTCTTTATAGTTAAGTCACGAGAATACACAGCGCAAACATTATGTTTGGATGCATCTGTAAAGATAGTTGGTCCTTTAAGAGGAACTTTAGAAACCTTTTCTTCAAGAATCCATTGCCAATTATGTAGCAGTCTGGTTATCTTTAATGGAGACCCGTGTGCAAAATTTGGAGCCATGGTTAATAAAATTTGCCACTCTGGGATGGTTTCACAGCACACATTAACTTGTGCATTAGTATAAAAAAAGGTGTATATCTTGTCAGGTCTTGTCCCAGATAATTGTACTGCTCGTTTAATGGCCTTTAATAAAATTCTAGCCACAAGCACTGGGTAAGGAATAAGGCTTTGTTCTGGTTGTGCTGGGAGGTTCACCCACTCTATCACATTGTCTCCTTGATGAAGGACTGCTGTGGGTGCCTCTTGTGTAGCAAAAACTGATATTTCCAAGGGTTTTTGAGTGACTCTTTCAACCACATTGGATAAAGCCAGTTCAACTTGTCTCAAAGCCTTTTGTGCTTCTTTTGTAAGCTGACGTAGTGAATTTAAAGCACTGTCTCCCTTAAAATGTCATATAATGGTTGCAATTGACAGGTAGTCAAACCTAGCACGGGACGCATCCATTGGATATCTCCTATCAATTTCTGGAAGTCATTTAAGGTGTTTAGCTTCTCTGTTCTTAAGGAGAGTTTTTGTACTGTAAGCACCTTAGGATATACTTCATATCCTAAATATTGAAAAGGAGCATGTCTTTGAATCTTTTCCGAAGCTATGTGTAATTTATAATTCCTTAGTGTTTCTATGGTTTTTTGTAGACATGCTTCTAACATTTGTTCCTCAGGTGCACATCCCAATATATCATCCATGTAATGTAATAACATTACTTTTGGAAATGCTTTTCGTACTGGACTAAGAGAAGCAGCAACATACATTTGACACAAAGTAGGCCTGTTTTTCATTCCCTGTGGCAAAACTGTCCATTCATATCTTTTATAAGGCTCAGCTAAGTTAACGCTGGGCACTGAAAAGGCAAATCTTTTCATATCCTCCTTATCTAGAGGGATAGACTAGAAACAATCCTTAATGTCTATAACCCACAGAGGCCATTCTCTAGGCAACTGAGTAGGAGATGGAAGTCCAGGTTGAAGAGTTCCCATAGTTTCCATCTGTTCATTTACCTTTCTTAAATCAGTCAACATTCTCCATTTTCCAGATTTCTTTTTTACAACAAATACTGGGGAATTCCAAGGACTTAGAGAAGGTTGTAAGTGTCCTTGGTCAAGTTGTTCCTGTACTATATCTATTAAGGCCTGGATTTTATTGTTACCTAAGTGCCACTGTTCTATCCACACTGGTGTATCAGTTTTCCACTGGATAGGAACAGGTGAAAGTGTTGGCAGGCCTTCAACAGCAGCCAGCCTAAAAAACTGAAGTACTCATTTTTAATCCTAATTGTTGTAAAATGTCTCTTCCCCATAGATTGATGGGGATTTTTTCAACTATAAAAGGAGTAAAAACTCCTTTTTCACCTTCAAATACCCATCTTAAAGGGGTAGCACTAACTTCAGCTGTTATTGATCCTCCTACCCCAGACATGTAGGTGTCTGCCTTTTTCTTTGGCCAGTGACTGGGCCAGTTGGCACCTCTAATGACTGTGCGATCTGCACCTGTGTCCACCAGTCCTTCTAATGCTATGCCATTTATATAGATGGTGAGCATAGGTAGGTCAACTGTCACAGCTGCTGTCCAGTATATTCCTGGGTTTTTCTGCTTGGAGTCCGAACATGGGTGACTGTCACCAGGTTGCTTATTAGGAGTCTGTATCAATAAACCCGATGCTACTACTTTCCCTGGTTGATAAGTCACACATTGTCTCCCTGTGTTAGTGACTGGGATATTATCTACACATTCCCCAGTTTCCCACATCAGTGTATGAATGAACACTGTCTTGTAAGTACTCTCAGGAGGTGAAATGGTCAAGCCTACTGTGCCTGGAGGCAAGGGATCCATAGGTTGGAGAGGGACAGATTTCACCTCTCCAAGGGGTATCTCAATTGTCCCAGCTGCATACAACTCTATCCTCCCTAATTGTAGTCCCTTTCTCCCATCATGTTGCTTCCTGGCTGACTGATTGTGTAATCCCTTTCTCCCCTCAGATGGCTTCCTGGCTGATTGGTCATGTCTGGGTATTGGACTTGGAGGCACTCTCTGGGTGTGGCATCGGCTGCCATCATGCCCCAAGTGTTTTTTGCCTGGGGCCCTGGAGCTGGGACCCTCATCCCGTTTCCCTGAATCAGTCTACACTCTGAGGCCCAATGCAGTCCTCTGTTGCATTTTGGACATGGGGTTTTGGGTCTTGTTCTCCCAGCCTGTCTTCTCACTCTGTCTCTGTGCCAACATTGTGCTTTCAGATGGCCTACTTTACCGCATTGAAAGCATTGACGAGTCTCTCTGGAAACCCCTTGCCAAAAGGGATCCTGTCTCCCCATGTTGGGATCTTGGGAAGTCTGCATCATAACCTGGCTATAAAAGGTATTTGTGCCCATTGTGACACAGCCTCTTATGATCTCCTCTAAAGGAGCATCCCTACGTAGTCCTAGTATAATCCTTCTACAAACCTCATTGGCATTTTCTCTAGCAAGTTGCCTCACCAAAGTGTCTGTTACTTCATTTTCACCATTAGTCTGTATGACAGCTGTCTGCAAACGTGTCACAAAATCAGCAAAAGGTTCATTTGGTCCCTGTACAATTTTTGTGTAGGTCTCACCCTTGTAGTTTTTACTGGGGAGAGAAGCCCATGCTTTGATAGCAGCAGCAGCAATTTGCTCAAATGCTGTTATGGAGTAATCAATCTGTACCAAAGCGTCTGCATGAGAACCTACACCTATTAGTAGGTCATAGGTAATGGAAGTATTAACTGCACTTTGACTATTTTGTTGGGCTTGAATCCTACAGAGCTCAGTAAATTCAGAAAACCACAACAAATTTTGTCCAAGTTCTAAGCACACTTTTGCAATGACTTTCCAGTCACTAGGGGTTAAGGTTTCATAAGCCAAATTGTGTATTAATATCTTAACATAATTTGATGTAGCCCCAAAGACAGTGCAAGATTTTTTCAGGTTTTTAAGGACATCCATATTAAAAGGAGCATATCTTCTACTCTCTTGACCTGCAGAATTATACTGTTGAATCACGGGAAAAATTTGAAGTTTGAAATCATTATCTACTTCTTTTCCATTTTCAATTGCTTCAATAAGCCCTCTTTCTAATCTAGTTACAGGAGTGGGCAGTTGTTGGGGGGGGCGCTGTGTGGGAGGAGGGGAGGCGCTGATGATGTCACTGACACCTCCCACTACTCCTCCTCCCTCAGTCCCTGAAGGTGGAGTGGATGTGGGCTGATCAATAATCTGCTCTCTAGGTGGGGTTGAAATTTTTTCTGGACAATCAGAGTCTACACACTCAGATTCCTCATTCAAATCCCCTTGCCCTCTGGCAATGTCCTGAGTTTGCTTATCTTCTATCTTTTGTTCCTCATGCTTCCTTCTCTGTGCCTTTTTAGAACTCTTCCTTCTTCTAAACTCTTCTCAGTAGCTTAAGTCTAATAGAATCAAATTGTATAGATAAAATACCTCTGGGAAAATTTGACAAAGCCCATTTTTTGAGTAAAATTCTTTCATTTCAAGTCCCACTAGCTTCCATTTATCTATACGTAGTTTTTCTTCATTTAAGAACCAAGGGGACATGCGACTCAATGAGTGTAAGAGATTATTCATTTGTGGGATGGTAACAAGTAAACTTTTCTCATCAATTATCTTAATTATATCCTCTATAGCATTGCTAGATGAGGCAGGGGCTGGGGTTGGAGCAGGGTCAACTGAGGCCAGGATTTACCTAACATCTTCCCCATCTCAGTTACTAGAGATTGCTGATTTAGTCCTTAACAAGGTAAAATTCCTTATTTCTATTAGAATACTCACCTAATCTCCTGGTCACCGGACTTTGGTGGAAGTAGGGTGCCAGCCACACATTGGACGCCAAATGCTGGAACTCTATCTTCCCAGAAATCAGCAGGAGTCAGGATCACTAAATGTCTTTATTCTAGATCTTTACCATGGCCTCCAACGCCAGGTCACGAGTGCAAGTGAGCATGAGTTCCACCACCCAAGTTTCTCTTACTCCTCCCACACAAGTCACTTCCCCCTCTTTATCCCACCAATCAAGTCAGCACAGAACAGCTGGGGAGGGTCAACCTTAAACAAGTTAATAGGGAACCGTCCAATTGGCAATTAGTTTCACGTGCTTCTAGCCCTTTACACTAAACCTTTGTTCTTATGGTGCTATATAACTCTATAAGGCTCCAAAAATAGAGAAGTTGGGATTTGAACTTTGCTCTTTATATTAAGTTCTCTCATTTATTTATTTTTTTATTTCCTATTATAATAATGATCATGGAATCCTTGATCCTCTGTTTTCTTCATATTTTTAGAATAACAATTAACACTTGGATAGCATTAGAAATTTTTAAAACACACACACATATACAGTGTGTGCATTTATATATACATATATATATATATATGTAAAACATGTATATGTGTATATATGCTCATTTGTAAGAAAAGGAGAGAATATTTATATTGTATTTATTCATTACCAGATACATGTTAGTCATTTTTACAAATGTTATCTGATTTGATTCTTACAACAACATTTATGAATACACATTATTTTCCAGGTTTATACTTGAGGTTATTGAGGCAGACAGTAGCTAAGTGACTTGCTCAGGATCATACAGTTGGTTAGTGTCTTAATTCAGTTTTTCCTGAAAATAGGACCAGTTTTATTATACTCATTGTATTATCTACCTTCCTCTAAGATATTTAAGATATATGTACAAAAGTATTCCCTAAATTCATGGACACCTGGTTCAGTTTGGATAGAAACATATCTTTGGAATATAATCAACTCCTTTCTAAGAGAGACTGCGTTTTCCACATGGAATTGACCAAATATATCCCTTTTGAAGAAGACCAAAATGACATTGTGATGTTAGAATCAAGTTGAGGTGTGTTCAATATGCTAAAGTATAAATTAAATACAATATATGTATAATTGTCCAAACAGGCAGGCCATTTTCCAAGCATATGCTAATAGAGTATTGTCTAATAAGTAATTAGCCTTAAGTGCTCCATTGTCCAAGTGCATCTGCTCAGAGTTTCAGCCCTTTATATAATACTGGTGAACTTCTCTGGACAATCAAATTTTGACATAATTTTCCATAACCCCTCATTACTGACAGTATAAAAGTCCTTCATTAGATCTACAAACTTTGTGTACAGACCTCTTTTCTACTCCTGGCATTTTATCTAGAATTTTTGTGCAGGAAATATACCAACTATTCCTTGCCATCCTGGCTACCAGGTAATTAACCATCTTCCAGGTGAAAACTTAGTCCATCAAGAAAGACTCTGGCAAGAATTTTTTCAGCAATGATTAAGAGAGAGAGGAACCCTCTGTAATCGTCACTGTAATACAGTCTATTCCCTTTACCTTTATATTAATGAACAACAGGCATGTATGTCCTTGAACTTCTGAAGATATGACCCAGAAAATTTCAGTCAGCTTTTATATAAGCAAATTCCCTACCTTGTAAATCTCAACTAGAATAAAATCAGCACCAGATGCTTTGCCAAACAAAATGTCTAGAATATTCAGTAGGAATTTCAGCTAGGGAGGGATTGTATTCAACCAAGGTAAATGGTTAATAGCTTTAACATTGATTGATGATTACGTGTTGAGAAAACTATGGAATTGTTTAACCCATCTCTCTAAAACCATATCCTCATTACTAATCAATGTGGCTCCATCAGCAAGAAGAAGCTGAGATGAATCATAGGTTTGCACTCCATAAATACTCATGAGGACACAATAAAATTGCTTTGGATTGTTACTACCAGCATAAAACTAAATTTAATTTGTCTTCCTCCTGAATCAAAAGTCCTGCATCTCTCTAAGCTTCACTTTTTCTTTACTTTGGATAGAATAAAATGCAGTTTGCTTAGAGATGGATGAACTATCTTGTTGGTAAACCCTATGTAGTTCTCAATTTTCATTTAGCAACTTCTGAATTACCCCATCATTTTGTCAAATCATTCTTTATTTTGTTCTGATGGAGAAAAGCAAATATAGTCTTCTATGTTAAATCTCTGAAAGCTACTAACTCCTTTCCTGTTCCACTATTGCCAATTGGGAATTGGTTCAACATTTCCTCCAAGTTGGCAATAAACTGTTCCTTCTCAGAGAAGTGCTGTAATATCTGTTCTGGTAGTGTTTTTGCTTTGGAAACACCACTTTTGCTTAATGTAAATATTTATATTTGATAGGATAAATCTATAATCAATCCAACACTCTGTGCCATACATTGCCTTTACCTTGCTCACAATCTATTGCTTCTCCGTATAATCACATAGCTTATTAAATGGCAATATTTGCTTCAAGGATGCATCAATGAAGTTTTTTTACATTTAGGCAAATGGAAGACATTGTTGGTGATAAGTTGCAAAAGTCTTCATAGTAATTTTCTATTGCTGTTGCTTTTTCTGACTCTCTACCCTGTCTTATAATGTCTTTTTTTTTTTTTTTTTTTTTTTAGAACAAAAGTCACAAAAAATATGCTTGTCCTCTTTTGACACATTTATGAAAAGGGTCTTCAGGTCTTCATTTTTTATTTGACCTTATCAGGGCTTGTCATTCTGGGGGCATAGGCACTGATGCTGGTGGTCATCACATTTTCCTATAAGTGACAATAACATCATTACAGGCCTGTCATTAAATCCTTGTCGTAGGCATATAAGTTTATTGACTAGATTAGTTTTGTTTGCAAAAATTGCATCAATTTCATAGCTTTTTCTTTACTGTGACCTCTCAAGAAAAAAATATGTATCTTGTTGCTAATTTAGTAAACTGAACTCCATTTTCTAACTTTGTTTCACCTGGGGTGTCTGCTTGGATATGATACCTATCAAGCTCTCTTGGAACAAGAGTTGCTTACTTTCATGTCTGTTGGATTTTTTGTTGTCTATAAGTATTCCCTTAATACAGGTACTGATGCTAAGTCTGGATTGATTCTGGGTATCTGGGGTGTAGCATGTGTTCAGGGAAGACTAGTACCTTTGCTGTGAGGGCTGTTGTGTCCTTTTAAGGACTGCTTTTCATCTTTGGTGTCCATCTGATCCTTAATTCTTTCTGTGGCTCTAAGAAATGTAGATGCACAGCAGCCACATTCTAGTAAATCATTTCAGCAGTTATACTAAACCAAGAATGCCTGTCTATCCCCAAATATGTGACGACTTGCTCTGGCAGAATTGGCTTATGAGAACAACTTGTTCCAACAACCAGGAAGTCAGCTGAGGCAGTCTCTTAAAGCTTGATTAAACATTGGCAATGCTAAGATTATCTACTGCATCTCCAGTCATCACCAGTTATCTTAAATCTGTCCTGACACTGGATTGTGTGGATTCTGGTACAGAAGTGAAGTCAACTTTATACAATTATATCTTAGTTAAATCCAATTTATGCATGATTCAAAAGACATCACTCATACCATTTTAAATTAATTAATTAATTAATTAGATTTGTTTAAAAAAAAAAATTATGCATAGGTAATTTTCCAGCATTGACAGTTGAAAAACCTTTTGTGTCAACATTTCCTCTCTTTCCCCCTACCCCTTCCCCCAGATGGCAGGTTGACCAATACATGTTAAATATGTTAAAGTATAAGTTAAATAAAATATATGTATACATGTCCAAATAGTTACTTTGCTGTACGAAAAGAATCGGACTTTGAAATAATGTGCAATTAGCCTGTGAAGGAAATCAAAAATGTAGGCATACAAAAATATAGGGATTGGGAATTCTATGTAGTGGTTCATAGTCAACTTCCAGAGTCCTTTTGCTGGGTGTAGAGGGTTCAGTCCATTACTGCTCTATTGGAACTGATTTGGTTCTTCTAATTGTTGGAGAGGGCCTCGTCCATTGGAATTAATCATCATTTAGTATTGTTGTTGAAGTATATAATGATCTCTTGGTCCTGCTCATTTCACTCAGCATCAGTTCATGTGTCTCTCCAGGCCTTTCTGAAATCATCTTGTTGGTCATTTCTTACAGAATAATAATATTCCATAATATTCATATACAACAATTTATTCAGTTATTCTCCAATTGATGGGCATCCATTCAGTTTCCAGTTTCTGGCCACTACAAAGAGGGCTGCCACAAACATTCTTGCACATACAGGTCCCTTTCCCTTCTTTAAGATCTCTTTGGGATATAAGCCCAGTAGTAACACTGATGGATCAAAGGGTATGCACAATTTGATAACTCTTTGAGCATAGTTCCAAATTGCTCTCCAGAATAAATGCCATTTTTTTTATTACTGTTTTTCTACTTCTATGATCTGTGGCAACAGAAAAGTGATGATGCAGTAGGTTCAAATACACTGGGAGCTGTAGACAGAACTCTGAACACAGGTGGCCATAGGGTTATCTTTTTCCTAGAAGTATAGGTGTGATTCAGTAATGCCCCAGGTATCTGAACAGCCTATTAAGGACTGTACTGAGAAAAAGGCTAGAAAAAGTGCCTCCCAAATTTTCTGCTCATACAACTGTTATCTGAGTACCACAGAAGGTGAGGATTCCATTCTATGGGTCAAAATATATTAAACAAATAAATTAAAACATTAGCATAAATCATTCCACTCACCATTTTTTGGTAGTTGCATACCCTTATAAATAACGTGAAATTCAATAGACTTAAAAGATAAACAGTACAAAAGTTGTAAATGAAATCATATGGAAATAGATTGATATAACATTTCCATTAGTAACAAAATGCTCTTTTCATGATAATTCCAGAATTGGAAATTTGGGTGATTTTGCAGCATATTCACATTAAGAAGCATTTATTAAATGCTGACTATGCCAGTATTAGAGGTATAAAAGAAAAACAACAACATGTCATTGTTGTGAAACATTATTGACGTACAAATTTAGATATATAACAATAGACAATGTGATTTCCAGGGAAAAGAATGCATAGGGCCAGGAGTGTGTTGGAGCCAAATTGAACTATTTCAAATGTTCTCAGAGAAAAAAAAAATTGTTAAATTTAAATGTGAGTGGTGTTTACAACTGAGAAATTGAAACATGTACAAATCAGAGTTTGATTTACTGTTTTGTTAATTTTCTAGACTTTAAAAACTGTTACAGAAAATATTTATTCAGATTATATCTAAAAGTTTGCCATTGTATATGTGGGCAACTAGATGGCACAGTGGATAGAATGAAGGACTTGGTATCAAGATTTATCTTCCTATATTCAAATATAGCCTCAGGTACTTAGTTGCAGTGTGACTCTGAATAATGTCTTAACTCTATTTGCCAACATTTTCTCATTTGTAAAATGAGTTGGAGAAGGAAATGGCAAATCATTTCATTGTCTTTACCACAAAAACCCCTAGCAGCTCAGGAAAAGTCTGACACAAAAATTTGTATATATTTATCTCTCTATGTCTGTTTGTCTACCTATAGGGTTTTTGTTTGTTTGTTTGTTTGTTTTGTTTTGTTTTTTCCTCAAAGATATCCAGAATTACAAACATTTAGGCTGAATAAGAATCAACTCATCTAGGCATATATATCTACAAAGAAAAGCTTTTGTGAGTACTATGCAGCTCAGTAAAAAATGCAAACAAAACCAAACTGGAAGATGCTGGTATGAAACAGAACATTCAGAAATGCCACAATAATATATGTTGGATATGAATTTTGATCCTTAAATTTTACTACAAAGTAGCCAAAATATTTTTTAAATGGCTAAAATGAAAATAAATCCAAGCCTTAGGGAGCAAGAGGGAGATAACTAAACTTCATTTAAAAACCTTATATGTTATGCCATCATTGCCTTTCTCTTAAGCTTTGAATCTGTTCAAGTTTATTGTACACAATTACAAATTAATGCTAATTATATTAAGAGGTAACCTCATTGACTATTCTGACTTGTATTTTTTTCTGGCTTTACTTTGCATATTGTAGTTGAGCATTTAAACATAATAACTATTCATGTCTCATAAGCAAAAATGAAGAGAGATAAACTCCTACTTTTTGTATGATAGCTTGATCTCAATGGAATAGGAAGAAAATTCACATGTGTACAATTATTTTTGGTTTTGTTTCCCTCCTCTGCACCCCTGAAAAGAGGAGCTAGAAACTTCACAATTTAGCTTTCTCTTGAGAGAGTGAGAGAAACAGAGAGAGACAGAGAGAGAGAGAGACAGAGAGAGGGAGAACACAGACACAGAGAGAAACAGAAAGTGAGACAGAGAGACAGACTCAGTGACTGTATTAACCTGTATGTGTTTTTCTTGAGCCCTATAACAATACATTTCCTCCCATCTATTTTTTTCTGAAATTATTTTGTCTTCACTTCCTCTATATATGTATTTTTGGTTTATCTGAATACTCTGTTCCCTGCCTCTAAACTACTAAGGACAACAATTTGTATCTATAATTTATTTTGTTTTTTTCAACCTCAGCATATAATTCTGGCACACAGTAGCTGCTTAATGCACATTTGTAGAACTGAATTTAATAAGGTGAGACATTTTCATTCTGAACAACTGAAAAAGAAACTTCACCTAACAGTCCTATTATATCCATCTTTTTAATATCTCCTCTATTATTCTTTACTCTGCTATGACACTGCTTCTACTGTGGGCCAGAGCTTTGTCATTTTATGCCTAGATTATTGAAATAGCCTTCTGCTTGATCTGACTGCTTCAAGTCTTTCCCTACTCTATTCTCTTTTCACTTGTCAAAATCATTTTTATAATGAATAGGTGTGACTGAATTTAATAAATTCCAATGGTACCCCAAAATCCCCAGGATCAAATATGTTACCCTTTGTTTGGCTTTCAAAACTATTCATAACCTAACTTGTCTTAAATTTTACTCTTCTCTAAATACACTTTAATCCAGTTATATTGGTTTAATGGTTATTGTTCATCACCCAACTGTGGGAGGTCTTTCACCTCCTACTCTCCCATTATGCCCTTTGCCTAACATCCTCTTCCACATCATCTCTATTTCTGCCTTCTTGTGGCTTGTCTTAAGTATATACTTAAGTCCCTTCTTCTGCAAGGAGCTTTTTATAATTCTCTCCATCAGTGATTATCTCTAATTGAGTCTATCTATCTAAATCAATTTTATCTAATTAATAAATCTATTTCTCTGTATCTGTCTTTCCTGTCTATATCATGTTTGATGTGTTTTGTATTTTGTATATTGTTACCTTGACAGCATAGGGTTTTTTGTTTGTTTGTTTTTTTTTTTTTTTTGGTTTTTGTTTTTTGTTTTTGCATTTCTTTATATGAACAGTGTTCCAATGCTTAATTAGTACAGTGCCAGACACTTAACAGGCATTTGATAAATGCTTGTTTACTTGATGTGTTTAGGTGAAGGTGATCAGCACATGTGAGAGAGCGGCATATAGATTTGTTGATTATTTTTATGTCTAAATCTGTCTGCTTTATGCATTCATTTGGAAGTTGCTTTCCTATTGATTTTTAGGGTCTTAATTTATAAATCAAAAGAAGGGAATGTGTTTTGTTTTGGTTTTTGATTGTTTGTTTTGTTGTTGTTGTTGTTGTTGTTTTTTTTTTTTTTTTTGCCACATTTTGTATATTATTTCTAAGGGAATTACGATTTAAAGCAAGAATTAACACCATATAAAATGAACTGTGCTCACATCTATATGATAGCAAATTATTTAATTAATATTTATTTCTGCTTTGCTATCCAATTCATTATTTGTGCCACTCAATCCAAGGCTCTCTCTAAGCATTGTTTTCTAGTTAGCAAGGAATAGTATAAGTGGCCACCATATACACAGCAGTCAAAGAGAAATATTTTCTGACTTTCCTTTTCCCATTTGGGTTCTTGATGAGACTTAGACTCTTCTTCCTTGCCTGACATCTCCTTTCTCTCATTATGGACCTTAGTTCTCTCTAATCTAATACCTACTAAAAAGCCTGAATGATGGATAACCCTGAGAAAATGTCACAAGTTAACATAGCATGGATTCCTCCTCTATCCCTACCATCAGACCAAATAAATAAGAAAAACAATACAAAACATAGTACTAATTCCTAGACAAGAAGAAAAGTGGTAAACCTGATAACAAAGAGCTTCTATAGAAATGATTCTAACAAGTCAATAGGATGGAGTAATGGATAGAACAATGGTCTTAAATCCAGGAAGCCATGAGTTTAAATACTACCTTATTAGCTATTTCACATTATGTTAAGTCATTTGAACTCATAAACTCATTTACCTCAGCTGTAAAATGTATACATTAATAATAATTCCTACTTCATAGAGTTATAATGATCAAATGAGATAATACTTGTAAAGCATTTTGTAGATCTTCTGATGTAAAAATGATAAAAAAATTAAATTGAATTGTTTAATTCATTCATATTTCAAGTTAAGAGAGTAAGGCTTGTTTTCCTTTTATATCTCTGGTATTGTTATTTTTGTGGTTTTAATTGGCGATGTCTTTTTATTCTTTTCTCCCTCCTTGCCTCCCTCTGTACCTTCCTTCCTTCCTTCTTTCATTTCTTTATTTTTTCCTTCCTTCCTTCCTTTCTTCCTTCCTTCTTTCTTTCATTCTTTTTCATTTGTGCCAAATTCATAACTGTATGACTAGTCTGTCTTAATTTACCAATAATGAAACCTTATCATTGTAGACATTCTTCTGTATGTGTGCAAAAAAAATCTTCATTTGTGCCTGTAATTTTGTAAGCTCATAGAAGACAGGGGCTGCTTAATTTTTATTTTTGTACACTTTACACATAATGTTAGACACTTAATGTTCTTTTAATTAGATAGATGATTGCCTTCTTCACAGGGAGAGTCACTGTGGATTCACTTGTGCTTTATTTCTCTCTGTCAGCACTTTCCATATAAGATTTTAAGATAAAAAGCAGCCAATTTAACAGTGACAACAAAATTACAACAGCTAGTTTTAGATCTGTATGTAAAATTATTTGGTTCCAGTAACAGGTTAGTATTAAGTTTACAAGTATAAGATCCTGAAAAATTAACAAAACAGGGATGTTTTCCTTAGAATTTTAGCCATGCAAAACAATTTATTATTTTAAGGGATATTAAGAATGCTTTGCTTTGGGTGAAATGAGTATATAAGGTATTCATTACCTTTAAGGACATCTATAGATTAATAAAGATTTAGATACATTGATAGAAATATATATACATAATATATATATATATACATAATATATATATATATATATATATATATATACATGTAAATTTTATACATGTAGCATATAAAATTATAAACTTATATATAAAAATATATATAAATAATATATATATATAAATATATAAATATAAACTTATATATATGTACACAAATGTGTTTATACACATACATGCATGTATTTACAAATAGGTAGCTTAATAAGAAATATTTCTTAGTTCATGCAACATTAAAAAGTTTTTGCCAACAAGAAAATTGGATTTACACACATATATTGTATCTAGGTTATACTGTAACACATGTAAAATGTATGGGATTGCCTGTCATCTAGGGGAGGGAGTAGAGGGAGGGAGAGGAAAATTTGGAAAAATGAATACAAAGGATAATGTTATAAAAAATACTCATGCATATATACTGTCAAAAAATTATAATTATAAAATTAATTAAAAATAGTTTTTGCCAGACTTTCTCTCAGAAACCCTTGTCTGCTTGTCAAGAATAGTCACTAACAACTAAAATTAGGTTTGAAACATTGAGTGGAATTTCTGGGGGCATAATGAGATTAAAATTAACATGGATTTGTTGAAGGGGTCAGTCAAGAATAGTAAGGAGTAGCTGAAGCAAAGGACATTTTTGGGGGAATTGATAGACAACACTAGAAGAAAATGTAGTGATAATTTATTTTAACATATTTGTTATGAAGAAAAAAAAAAGCTGAGTGGTAAATAGGTGAAATAATTTGTCTAAATCCATGCAGTTAGTGAAAGGAAGAGTGGAGATGTGAATTCAGGTGTTATAATTACAAACTTATTGTTTTTTTCTTTTTTTTTTCCATAAGCGAAACTCCTTTAATATATTTAGAGGAATTAGAGACCAGTGGGATGAAAGAACACCTGAGTAATTCAAAGTTCTTTGTATTTATTATCATATTTGCTATGGAACTCCTTGTTTCTTTCCTACTCATTTTGTCCTGGAAATTATCCTATTTCCTAAGGTTCCTGATTTCTTGAGTCAAGAAGTAGTACTGTTCCTAAAGACCTCTGTTCCCTTGTGACCAAAAGTAATACTGCTTCTCAGGCTCCTACAGCTTACTTGAAGTTATTCCTCCCCACAGATGAGTTATGACTCAGAAGTGAGAATAGGCAATAATTGATAGAATAAATCTCAAAAAACTGATATGAATTGGTCTCAAGCCCAAAGAAACACCTTTGAAGTTCTCAGAAAAGACTATAAAAGGCAAAAAAAGCAAAGTAGAAAAAAAGAAAGGAAACATATGCAGAAAAAAGTCTATACCTTGGAAAAACAAAGGCTGTTGTGGATTATTTCTAATATATATATATATATATATATATATATATATATATATATATATATATATATATATATTTTTTTTTTAATCAGAATCTCTGTGGTTCTCTAAGTATACCATCATATCATCTGCAAAGAGTGATAGTTTGGTTACCTCATTACCTACTCTAATTGCTTTAATCTTCATCTATTTCATTGAATTTCATCTTTTTCCCTAGGAAAAAAAAATGCTCATTTTGGCTGGGTAAGTCAATTTTGGCTGCATTCCAAGTTTTTTTGCCTTTCAGAATATCAGATCCCAGGCCTTTTGATCCTTTAATGTGGATGCTGCTAGATCCTGAGTTATCCTTATTGTGGCTCCTCTATATTTGAATTGATTTTTTTCTACCAGCTTACAGTATTTTTTCCTTGATCTGAGAGTTGTGGAATTTGGCCACTATATTTCTTTTTTTTAAATTATTTTTAAAATTAATTTTATAATTAGAATTTTTTGACATTCATATGCATTAATAATTTTTTTACAACAATATCCCTTGTATTCATTTTTCCAAATTTTCCCCTCCCTATCTCTACTCCTTTTCCTAGATGACAGGCAATCCCATATATATTAAATGTGTTACAGTATAACCTAAATACAATATATGTGTGTAAAACCAACAGAATTGGATTCCGAAGGTATAAGTAACCTGGGTAGAATAGTGCAAACAGTTTACACTCAATTCCTTTTCTGGATGTAGCTATTTCTATCCATCATTGATCAACTGGAAGTGAATTATATCTTCTCTTTGTTGAACATATCCACTTCCATCAGAATACATCCTTATACAGTATTGTTGTTGAAGTGTACAGTGGTCTCCTGGTTCTGCTCATTTCACTCAGCATCAGTTGATGTAAGTCTCTCCAAGCCTCTCTCTATTCATCCTACTGGTCATTTTTTACAGAACAATAATATTCCATAACATTCATATACCATAATTTACCCAACCATTCTCCAATTGATGGGCATCCATTCATTTTCCAGTTTCTACCCAGAAAGAGCTGCCACAAACATTTTGGCACATACAGGTCCCTTTCCCTTCTTTAGTAGTTCTTTGGGATATAAGCCCAGTAATAGCACTTATGGATCAAAGGGTATGCACAGTTTGATAACTTTTTGGGCATAGTTCCAAATTGCTCTCCAGAATGGCTGGATTCTTTCACAACTCCACCAACAATACATTGGTGTACCAGTTTTTCCACATCTTCTCCAACATTCATCATTATTTTTTTCCTGTCATCTTAGCCGATCTGACAGGTGTGTGGTGGTATCTAAGAGTTATCTTAATTTGCATTTCTCTGATCAGTAGTGATTTGGAGCACTCTTTCATATGAGTGAATATAGTTTCAATTTCATCATCTGAAAATTGTTTGTTCATATCATTTGACCATTTATCAATTGGAGAATGATTTTATTTCTTATAAATTAGAGTCAGTTCTCTATATATTTTGGAAATGAGACCTTTATCAGAACCTTTAACTATAAAAATATTTTCCCAATTTGTTACTTCCCTTCTAATCTTGTTTGCATTAGTATTGTTTGTACAGAAACTTTTAGTTTGATGTAATCAAAATCTTCTATTTTGTGATCAATAATGATCTCTAGTTCTCCTCTGATCATAAATTCCTTCCTCCTCCACAAGTCTGAGAGGTAAGCTATCCTATATTCCTATAATCTATTTATGATCTCATTCTTTATGCCTAAATCATGGACCCATCTTGATCTTATCTTGGTATATGGTGTTAAGTGTGTGTCCATATATAATTTCTGCCATACTAATTTTCAATTTTCCCAACAGTTTTTTTTTCAAATAATGAATTCTTATCCCAAAAGTTTGTATCTTTGGGTTTGTCAAACACTAGATTGCTATAGTTGTATACTATTTTTGGCCACTATATTTCTTGGAGTTTTGATTTTAGGGTCCCTTTCAGTAGGTGATCAATGAAGTCTTTCAATGTCTATTTTACTCTCTGTTTCTATAACATCTGGGCAGTTCTCCTGGAAAATAGTGTCTAGGCTCTTTTTTTCATCATATTTTTCAGGAAGTCCAATAATTCTCAGATTATCTCTTCTAGATCTATTTTCCAGGCCTGTTGTTTTCCCAAGAAGGTATTTGACATTTTTTCCATTGTTTCATTTTTTTGGTTTTGTTTGACTGATTCTTAGTGTTTCAGCGTACTTCTTTCTCCCCCAAAAGGATGGAGTTCAATGCCCAGGTTCAGCAGGTAGTAGTTTGAGAAGATGAGATAATTACCCTTTGCTCCCAGAGGAATTTGAGTCCCACTAATTTGGCAAGGAACTGAAACTGGTTGGTGAATGAACCCCAAATTATCCAGTATCTGAGTGGAATTCTAGTTATTTGGAACTTAGAATGGGAAACATTGGGTTAAGATTTTGGAAAATATCATTAATAAGTATACACTAACAATTCAGTTTGCTGTTTGGATGAAACTAGCCACAGACAAGTAATTACAGTGATTATTTGTGCCCTGCAAGAGAAAAAAAAAATATTACAATTTAGAATAATGTCAGTTTTGTTACAGAGAGTGGACATATAAAAAATGCAGATCAAGACAGTAAGTTAAACGTATAGTTTGGAAATACGATTTGGTTCTTAAACCATGAGGAAAGTCAAAAACTTATAGTAAATGATAAATACCAATGACTGGGTAGAATTGGTAAATTAGTCTGTAAAAAAGTCTTAACAAAATCCATTATAAATGCCTATGCTACTGGTTTCCTCATTACCCAGATTGTACCATTCCCTTAAGGCATGGAGAAACCATCAGTGAATTCACAAAAACATTACTCTCTAATACCATCTCAAATCTACTTTGCCTGAGAATTAAAGGGATACCTATACCCTGATCCAATCTGGCTATTCCTTCTACCCTGTCATTCAGAGAAGAATGCAAAACTAATTTGGGAAGAATTAACTCAAGGGTAGTATCTGGTGTATTCCAGATTAGAAATCCAGTTAGTCCTACCTCTAAGCCATTCCTATATCGTGGATAATTATTATTCATATAAATTACATGCCTTATAGAATATTACTAACCTTTGGGATGCTATAAGCAGGATACATAAAACATGAATTTCTTTTAATCATTATAACTGCTGGTATTGAGAATCTTGCAAATAAATTGCCTACGGTTTACAGAATTTCCAAGAACTCCTAGATTCCCTAGTTTATTTCCTCTTTAACAATTGAATAGCCTTAGATTAATTACTAGCTGCAGAAGGAGAAGTGTGCATGGTCACAAATACCTCATGCTGTGTTTACATCAATAAATTGAGTGCCACTGAAACTGACATACATAATATTCACAATATTGTACATGGGATGCATGAGACTAGAGTACAATTGTTTCTCTCAGTATCAGGATTGAACACGATATGAAAACAATCATGTCTGTTGTTCTCTGCTTTGCACCCTGAATTATGAATTTCCTTTCAACTGTAGTTTCTTACAGACTAAAATTTTCCAGTATATAACTGAATGTTCATGATCAGTGGAACCCTGGTGCTTTATTTGACCAATTCGGAAACAGATCCCATCGTAGGGCTGATTTGTAAGGAAATCTTATAAGTAAGGAATCTCAAGTAAATCTTGGTCCTGTCATTTGTGTAATTTTTGCCAAGAATATGAGAATATGCTTGTAATTATCTAATGGAATGCCAGAGAAGCACATGAGAAGAGTCAGCCATCCTTCTGGTGCCTTAATTAATGACTATCCTTTTTTGCAAGGTTGCATTTACCCTGGAAACCTGGCCAGTTCCTGGAGTAAACATAACCCTCCTGAAGTCCTGAGCATAATCTGGATGTTTTGAAAACCAATTAAAAATCATAATAGTTTTTCAACAAAACTGAGGACAGATTATGAACCTCTTATCACATTCATATAGAAAACTCCTTAAATAGAAAGCATTTTCTATGAATGTAGATTGTTATCTTTTCTGAAACGTTGAATTTTAGAGCATCTTGGGTTGCCTAGTGTTAAGAACTATGCCTACTTGAAGGGGCAGGTGACTTCTTTGTGACCCTCCACATCTGTGAATCATAACTTGAAGGATTTGCAAAGAAGCCTTTATTGACACAGGTATTGCTTGAGGACTGGGAATGAAATAAATTGGAGGCAGAGGGAATAGGAGAGAGATCAGACAATGCAATTGCCTCTCAGTGTAAAGTTTAGAAGACACAACTGTCTCTCAGTCTCCTTGTATCATCATCATCCTCACACATGACAGGTTTGAGTTAGATCTCCAGCAGCCATTGACAGGTGGCTTCCATATCATAACAGCTTAGATCACTTAAATGAATTACTCAAGGCCACTCCACCAATAAATATAAGAAGTGGGACATGAATTGATGATATCTTTGCTGCATGAGGAGTTTTCCATCCATTATATCAAGATGTCCCATTCAGAAAAACACTTTGTCAAAAGAATTCTTGCAAAGTATGATGCTTCCAATTGGCTTTGAGAAAAATTGAAAAACAAATTCTTGTATTTTAGATAGCCCAATTAAGAGGCAATTCATTTAGCTCATAATAATTGTGATTTAATCTAAGATCATTATATCCTAGTTTTAGATCTGAAAAAAATGACAACCCCTCATTTCATAAATGAAGAAACTAATACAAGAAAAGTTGTGTTCACAGAGATATTATATCAAAGCTAAAATTTAAAATAAGCCCCTATAAATGCAAATCCACAATTCTCTCTACTACAATAATGGGAAAAGAGAAAAAAAAAAGCTACTGAGAAATGTATAAGAAATAAAAGGGATATAACTTAGTACTAAATTGAAAAAAAAAAAGGTATTTTGTTGGGTCAAGGAGTCAAAGAATAGGTGCTAGTAGTAGAGCATGAATGTGATATAGACAAGGAATGTAAATTAAAGAAGGGTTGAGTTTTACTCCAAACTTAAAGATAATATACCATTAATAATAAGAGAAAAGTTATAAAAGAATCATATGGGGAGAATGTTGATTACTTCATTTTTATGTGTTTGTTCTTATTTTGTTCATAGCCATTTTAAAATAGTTATAACTAGCTTAAAAGTTCCTTGGCAGTTTGGCCTTAAAAATAAACATGTTATTTTTTATTTGTGACTTATGTTTATTTTTTAGAGTCTATTTTTTCAAAAATTATGCTTTGGCAGGCCCTTTTTATTTCTGGAACCAGCTGTATATTTAACCTTTGCCTTGGTTCATTTGAATTAGCTAAGTTTCTTTTTACATAGAAATAATGATAAAACGCTTGTGACTCATATTTTAATGAGGATATCATTTTAGTTTTCCAGCTTATGAAAAAATAATTTGCTGGCTTACTTTGTAGACGGGTAGATAAATATATGCTTGGAATAATAATTAATGGAGAAATATAAAGGCTAGAGTTGTTATGAAGTAAAGACCTCAGAATGTGGTGAAGAAATCATCTTATATTTACTGATGATAACAGATTTCAAGGCAGAGCCATCCAAAACAATTTACTACATCTGGGAAAGAAAATTCAATCTTCTTTAGTATTACGTTTTGAACTAAGCCTTTGTGTAGGGTAAAATGCAAAAATCTGTACAAAAGTCGGTATTATTAAAACTGCCTTCCTTGCAGAACATGTCCTCTGGGTGCTTACATTACGATTCTGATTTTACATTTTATTTTCTTCATTTGGGGTTCAGTCAGAGATGATGAAAGAACAGCTAGGTCAGCAATTTTGTTACTGCAGAACTTTGAAAGACTATTCAAATATGTACTCAGTCTCATTCGTGAAGAGATATTTGAGGGTTGTTAAGATGTTTTTCACTTAACAATTTGATGCAATTAACCAGCTATGGATTTGCAGCTATCAGCAAATCACATATTTTTGTGATTTAGATGGATGCTGGAACAAAATTCTTCATGAAATTCCTAGTTAAATGGTAAGGAGCTAATCTGAGTAAAGGTACAGATTTATCTTTATGGGACTTTGTTGTTACTTAAATTGGATAGATTAATGTATGCATTACAAAGTTACAATAGCCATCACTCATTTATTAAGCTGATCACACCACTCCCCAGAACTCACATATTTCTTTTTTTTTTAATTTTATTTCTAATTTTTTTGACATTATATATGCATGATTAATTTTTATAACATTATCCCTTGTATTCATTTTTCCAAATTGTCCCCTCCCTCCCTCTACTCCCTCCCCTGGATGACAGGCAATGCCATATACTTTACATGTGTTACAATATAACCTAGATACAATATATATGTGTAAATACCATTTTCTTGTTGCACATTAAGTATTAGATTCCAAAGGGATAAGTAACCTGGGTAGATAGACAGTAGTTCTAACAGTTTACATTCACTTCCCAGTGTTCCTTCTCTGGGTGTAGTTGTTTCTGTCCATCATTGATCAACTGGAAGTGAGTTGGATCTTCTTTATGTTGAAGATATCCACTTCCATCAGAATGCATCTTCATAAAACATTGAAGTGTACAGCGATCTTCTGGTTCTATTCATTTCACTCAGCATCAGTTGATGTAAGCCTCTCCAAGCCTCTCTATATTCCTCCTGCTGGCCATTTCTTACAGAGCAATAATATTCCATAACCTTCATATACCATAATTTACCCAACCATTCTCCAATTGATGGACATCCATTCATCTTCCAGTTTCTGGCCACTACAAAAAGAGCTGCCACAAACATTTTGGCATATATAGGTCCCTTTCCTCTCCCCAGTAATTCTTTGGGATATAAGCCCAATAGCAGCAAGACTGGATCAAAGGGTATGCACAGTTTGATAACTTTTTGGGCATAGTTCAAAATTTTTCTCCAGAATGTTTGGATTCTTTCACAACTCCACCAACAATGTATTAGTATCCCAGTTTTCCCACATCCCCTCCAACATTCATCATTATTCGTTCCTATCATCTTAGCCAATCTGACAGGTGTGTAGTGGTATCTCAGAGTTTTCTTAATTTGCATTTCTCTGATCAGTAGTGATTTGGAACATTCTTTCATATGAATGCATATAGTTTCAATTTCATCATCTGAGAATTGTCTGTTAGGTCATTTCTGGATTGGGGTGGTTCTAGGATCTGGCTTTATATTTTAAAGTGGCTTGATTTCTCTTCTGAACTGCTGTTTTATAAGCAGAGAAGAGCTAACAGCCTGTGCCAGATTCCTCTATCTCAGTGGCTTCTCTGATCCCCGAGATTTCCCCAGCACAATTGGCACAGTGTGCCACCACCCAACTGTCTGTGCTGGCCTCTTTTCTTCCTCCCCTGGGAACCGACCTTTTTCTATTAAACTCTAGATTTTCTTCACCTGGTAAGTCTTGCTTCTAGTCCTTGTGGTTTCTATCAGTCCAGCATTATTTTTGAGGCTGATTTAACTAATTGGTAATGAGGGAAAAAGGGAGCTCACAAAGTCCTGTGTATCTTCTCCGCCATCTTAGTTTTGCCCCCTCACATATTTCTCTAGGCTTAATACACATAATCATATAAAGGATACTCTGAGAACTATCAACTTGGCCTTCAAAAATGCTCCAGTTTTTTTTTGAAAATGACCTTATTAAACATATACTTTGTTAGTTATACATAAACTTCTATAAAGAAAAGCAAGGCTATTAGATAATATCTAAATATTTAATTAAATGCACCATCTATAATTCAGATGGATTGTTTTAGAACTTAACTTGTCAAACTATATTTTTCAGATTTTTAATTCAATTAAACAAATATTTATTTACTAATTGAATATTCCAGGAAATTTGCAAAATATGAATCCTCATATGTATTGTCATCAGGAAATATAATAAAAAGGAAATAATATGAATGCAAACAACTAAAGTTATAAGGTAAGGTATGATGAGATACTGCTTTAACTATAAAACCACAGAATAAGTAGAGAACACAGCTCATATAAATAAATATTTCAAAATAGCTCCCTAAATTATATCACAAACCAGATAGAATTAACTATATAATTATTATCTATTATTAAATTTTGACAATCAAAATAATTATCATAGCAACCTGATTTCTTTCAAAAAGGTTTTCCATGTGCTTATCAAAATATATCCAAATACTATTTGTTGATTTTTGTTGACTGATTCCATTCTAGCCCACTCCCAAAATAATATATGTTAGTCATAAACATGGCTGTACTCTTGCCAATAAACCTCTCATAAATGATGTTGAATGAGAAGCAATAATGAGGGAATCACCAGTCAGAATGAAATCCAGTTAATAAATATGTTTGTTTGAGATGGAAGTATTTTTTTTGATAGCTATCAAATGTAAGTAATACAGGAGGAAATTGCTAAGCCTTGAAGTGCAATATGAGAGGAACTTGCTGTATTTGAGGGTTTAAATTATCATTCTTGGGTGAATCAGATCCTGAATGGTTGAAATAATTAACAGATGTTTCTTCCTCCTGCCTTTCAAAGTTCCATTTAAAAGTCCATGGCTAAAATAAATGCAACTCAAAGATCAGAGATGGACAAATAAATCCATTTTCAAAGAGAAGAAAATGCATTATGGAAACAATAATAATAATGATAATTTTGACTTCCATTCTAGATAGTATTCTAGAAAGGATGGTCACTAAATATAAAAAGAAAATCCAAAACAGAAATCATAAAGAGCCAATGTGAATTCATCAAGGACCCAACATATATAACTGTCATTTCATTTTTAAGTAGGTAAATAAGCATAAAACTACATCATGTTTTACTGCCATATTATAATAAAAATGCTCATTTTAAGCCTATTGGATAATGAAATGGCTTTTGAAGTTCATTTGGAAGGTTATTTTATATTATAAAGCTATTAATTCAATTGTTATTACTCTGAATCTCCAGGTAGGGAGATACCTAGCATTTATCATAAGCTAGCCAGTTAATTTAAATACATTTATATTAATATCTAGTTAATCCTTGACTTCTAGGGCAGCTAGGAGACCAAGTAGTTAATACACAGGGCCTGTAATGAGGAAGATCTGAGTTTAAATGTGGCCTTAGAAATTTGCTACCTTATTGTAATATCTGGACTAGTTCTTTGGAGGATCTTGGTACCAAGCTTTATTCTTGATTTTAGGAGAGGAGTGAAGAGGTAGGATTCATGTGGATGGTCAAACATGGAGTCTGTTTATGCCAAATTCTCTCAGCCTCATTTTCCCTATTACCCTTATAACCATGGCACACTGTGCACATGGGCAATCACATAAACAACTTGCTATTGTATGTAGATGTCTCTTTGCCACTTGTTTATATAACTCTGTTTTAATTACAATACAGGTTGTCACCACCCCTTGACTTCTTAGGAAGGCTGAGAGCCCTTAGGGGAGATGGCAAGCTAAACCAGACACTGTCAGTAGGGTTCCTTTTACTGTACTAAAGGGTCTTATACCTTGCCCAGGATTCTCCACTATCTGTAGCCTCTACAGTTTATGGCCCTGGGCAAGTTACTTAAATTATGTTTACTTCAGTTTCTCCATCAGTAAAATAGTTGCACACATTTCCCAGTGTTGTGCGGGTAAAGTGAAGTAATAATAGCTCCATAGTTGGCACTTAGTAAATATTATATAAATTGTAGCAGTTGTTTTTGTTGTTGTTGAAGTAAAATTCAGTTTATTGGAAATGCTAAGATAACATAATTGAGGGTTCCATTATAATTTGTTTTTAAAGCATTTTTCTTATTGGTAGAAATCATATTTATTCAGTACTTCATATCTGAGTAGAGTAAAGGTATTTCCAGAGCTTGAAAAAGGACTGATAATAATCTTGCTTCTGGCTTGGAAAAAGGACACATACAGGTCCAACCTCTCTTCAGATAGAAGCCCATGGAGAGAAAGAAAGACTTAGGGAAGTCTCTTACATTTAAATGAGCTGGCACTTTGACATGTTCTTGATTTCCAGATTTCTATCTCTACATAATTTGTCTTTGGATGAAATTAAGTACTACCTCTTTTGGTTGAGCTGAGTAAAATTTTTCAGTTGAGGAACTCATTCACTATGTCCATTTTCTAGTGTTTAACCTATATCATCTCTTATTTCTAATAGCTTCATAGATGATTTTATTACTATTTAATATTTGGACAGACTGGAAGATTTTGGTAGGAAAACAGTCAAGTCTTCAGTTATCACATGTGGCATACTTCCCCCCCTTAAGGAATAGATATTAGGAAAAGAATTTGAACCTAAAACAGTTTCTTTTAGAATAATATTATTGGAATAGGCCAAAGATAGATATAATTTTAGTACAGTATCTCTTCTCTTATGAAAGTAGAATCAGGTAGCCTCATGACAACAATACATTACTGAACTCCAAGAATGAAGCAAAATATTCCTTGAAGAGGGGCAGGAAAGATTCTAAATATATCTGTTTATGTCTCTTTGTAAGCCACATTTAAGATATATGGACATATACAAAATATACACAAACAAAATACTTGCCATCACCAATAATAAACACATTGTAGAGCGTGTCCATTGCTTATATCATAGTTATATAATAATGATAGGTTGTAGTATAGAATCTGCAAATAGACAGTGAGAGAAGGGGCTGACCTTGACCTGGGTCTTGTCTGACCAGGTCTTATTCTGCAAGATGATTGTATAACTCATCTAGTAACTTCTCTGCCACAGTACAGCAAAGGCTCATTACAAACTGATAGAATGCAACACTTGTTCCAATAACTTGAATGAATTTCTTCTTAACTTGATAATTTATAGACAACTCTTGAGGCATGTCCAATTTTCCTTAGTTGATCTGAAAATAATACTTGTGCAAAATCCTTTTAGTAAAAAGGACATTTTTTTTTAAAGGCCTATGATTTAGCTTTATTGATTGACATTTTATCACTTATTTTGCATGGAAGTGAGATAGAATAAATCAATTATTCCATTCTTATTCATAATTTATCTTGATATTATAATTCATTTGTCAAATACTTTCCTTTTCTTCTAAGGGAAAAAAGATTCAGAGTTGTGAGTTAGAAAATAGTATACATGGGTAAATTCAGAATTAGATAAATTGCTGAATCTGAAGAATAATCATTAGTAGTTTAAAGTCCTTTAGGAAAGTAGTCCTTGGCCTATTGTGCTTAATATTTTCATAAATTACATGAATTAATACAATGACAAAATGCTCATTATTGTTCAAAGAATAGTATGATTATACCATTTTCTTGTACAATATTCACTCTCCTCATGCTGGGCATTGTCACTAGCTAACATCAATACCTGAAATTCTCTGCTTCCTCGTCTCTGCCTCCTGGAATCTTTAGCTCTATTTAAATCCATCATTTATAAAAATTATTTTTTTCAGTATTCTTGATATCAGCATTTTTCTCTGACATTATTTCTAATTTACCTTGTATGTCTTTTTATTTTGCATATTTCTCCCTTATTAGATTACAATCTCATTAAGGACAGGAACATTTTGAGTACTGTCCCAGTGATTATCACAGTGCTTAGCACCTAGTAGAATATTAATAAAATCGTTTTGACTTGACTTGTTAAATTTATTAATGACCCCAAATTGGAAAGGATCATTATCACTTTGAATTACAGATTCAAGATACCCAGATTATGAAAATATTAAAATGTTTAGCCAAATAATTAAAACTGAGTATGGTTAATTTTTAACTTTCAAAGTTAGTATGCATACATACTGTATATATTTGTAATAAGTAAAATGATGAAAGACATAGATAATAAATCACCTGAAAAAATATGTGGCATGTAATGAAATTGCATATTCAGTGTAAATGGTAAGAACATGGCACTTAAAAAATGTTTTCTTTCTACAAAAAATAATTATTGTATTCAGGACCAGGAAAAGCTTATATATTGATACATCCTGCACTAAGAGAGAATTGCATTGGAGAGAAAACAAGATTAAAACTTTTATTCCACCACACATAGATCAGACTGAATAATAATAATAATAATAATAATAATAATAATAATAATAATAATAGTAATAATAATAACTAAATACAGTTGCATAGATATTTAATACATAATTTTGAACTGATTTAACTTATTCTAAGAAGTGTCTTTAAAAGTTTAAATAGGGACATAATCATCCATTAAGCTTTTTTGACTTATTAGAGTTGGTACCTGCTTTTGTTCCTTGATCCAACTATAAACATTTTTCTAGTGAAACAATATAATTTTCCAATTCATGTATTTTTTTCACTAAATGTGTCAGTAAAACAGGTGATGTGGCATATAAATGATTTTGAATCAGTAAAATTATTTTTATTTCAGCCTGCCACTCACTTGAGCAGATTTAGGCAAAACATTTAACCATTTCATATGTTCAAGTTTTAAAATGAAAGAATTAAAATGAATAGTTTAAAAAGACTATTCAAATTCTAATATATCATGATTATTTGGGACATAACATTTCAAATTATTGCCCAAATTATGTAAAAATCAAAGGTAAAAGTCCAGAACTAAACAAATAATAACATCTATGCTCTTACTTTTTCAATACATTATGACTTTCTCTATAAATGTGTATTGTATTTATATTTATTATTTTATTCATATAATTTTGTAAAGTTTTCATTATTATGTCCTTATTTGTAAGTGCAAGGTGTAAATGAAATCATAGATATAAGCAGCTGCAACTTTTATGTGTTTTATAATTGTTGTTCATCGATTTATATTTATTGTACTGATGTAGGGATTCTCTAGAGTTGGAAGGGATCTTAAGGATCTAATATGCTAATTTTATAATTCATTAAACTGAGATCCAAACAGTAACTTAGTGACAGAAATTTGTGATCCTAGATCCACTAATGACTAACAGAGTAATTTCATATATAGGCCCTCAGTCTCTGATCCGGTTTTCTTTCTAAAGTATCACAGTGTTTTAAATTTTTCAAAGTTATTGTATGCACTAGGTTATGTTCCTACTATTTTAAATTTCTAATAATTATATTCCATTATATTAGTGACAAACCTTTTATCACATGGATCACCTAGAACATAGATTAAAATGAATATTCAGGTTGAAGGCAGTTCTTTTCCATGCTATATTGATGTTATCTGCATTCCAAAAGGTAATTGATACCTCCAAATGAGATGGACAGTTTTTTTCTATTATCTCTTTAGTCATCTAAAATTTAAGCAAGGATGAGAAAAATTATTCATTCTTCAACCTTAAAGCATGAGAAAATTTTGTTACATTTCTTGTTAGTGAAAATACCAATAATTACGTAGTGCTGGATACATAATAGGTGCTTAATAAATATTGATTTTAAAGTATAATTGACTACTTATAAAAACCCTCCACTAGCTGTGAATAGCCTTTTCCATGGCAAATTCTGGAAGTTCCTTGAATGAGTTCTTTATTGCCTCCTATCAGAGGAATATGATAAATCTAGAGCTGAAATAGACATAAGAATCACCGAATTCAAATTTCTCAGTTTATAGATGAGGAAACTATAATTTTGAATGGTAAATGACTTGTCTCTGGTAACAGAAATTTAAAGTAATAGAACAGAGATGCAAACTCAGTTTTCCTGTAAATTTAGGATTTTTTTTCCTACTTCATATTGCATAATGCATACTCTTAAAATTATATATTCATAATCTTTTATTATTGACACATAGAAGGTTTGTGTAATTGCAATGTTCTGTTGTCTCCAGAAACTGCCGATCACTCTCTGGGAGGAGATCTGCTGTCTCAACTCAATCTCCCGGCCAGACTCTTCTTCATGTAGAGAGCCGCCAACTCTGACCTAGAGTAGACTCACTTCTCCGAGCCCAGTGTTGTCTTCTTTTATCTTTGCAGAGATTGTAGTGAGAACTCAACAGGGCTTGTGAGAAAATACTTCAACCAATAAACTTGCTCCTTTTAAAGGGGCATGTGAGAACTCAGGGGCTTAAAGGCTTCTTTAACTCAAACTTCTTAAAGGTGCAAACTTCTTTTAAACATGTAAACTCTACCTCAGAAGATCAAAGGTATAAACTCCCTTCAAAGTCCAGAACCAAAGGTGTAAATTCTGAACCAGAGAACTGTCCAGACAACCTGAGTTCTCACCTTGTAATCCTAACATGTAATCATGCAATTAAGATATACTAGACACTTTTAGAGGGAAAGACTGCTCAATTTAAGATTTCCATAAATATGCATTGTTAAAATTAGACCTTGTGGGTTTTTCTTGACTTATTTTATGATAAATAAATAAATAACACCTTAGCTTTGCCAACTCGGTTTCCTATTTTAGTCTCTCTTATCCTCTCCTCCGTATTCATTGAATTGGCACTCACTACAAGGCAGAGATATAAAATTAACATAATATTTTAACATTGAAACAACATCTAAACATATATTTACCACTAATATTTATAAGCTTTTCATATTTAGTTAGTGTTTTAAAGAAATATTTTCAGAATTAGAAATGAAAATGTGCAAATGGAAAATTAATTAAATTTTAAAATTAATACATCATTTTTCTGTCATATCTCATTCTTTATGATCCCATTGGAGTTTTCTTAGTAAAGATACTGGAGAAGCTCATCATTTATTTCTCCAGTTTGTTTTACAGATAAGGAAACTGAAGTAAGCAAGACTAAGTGACTTGCCCAGGGTCACACAGCTGGTAACTATCTTAAAAAAGATTTGTACTTAGCACTCCCTGACTCTGAGTCTGATATGATATCAGCTCTGCTGTATGGCTGCCCAACGATCAGTTCAGTACCTAGTAAATAAAGAAATGTTATTTTTTTTTTACTCATATTAAGTTTAATTCTTTTCAGCGGGACTAATATACTTGGAGTCATCAGATATAAGCTCTAATCTAAGTTGTCCATCTTGTCAAAAGGAATGTCCTGAGACAATGTCCAGAAGTTCTTTTAGTCCTTTGTGATATGGTTCTTGTGACCGCAGATCCCCAAACTCAAAATGAGCAGCTGGGTTGCTCTCCTACAATATTATCACTTATTAACATGAGGCATTATAGAGTTGGGTTTAGAAAGACCTAGGCTCAAATTTTACCTCTGACAATTATTACTTGTACCCATTGTTTACCTTACCCATGTATCCATTACTTAGTCTCCCCATGGACTCATTGCTTACTCTTCCCATGGACCTATTGCTTGTCCTAAGCCTTCATTTTTTTTCATCTGTAAAAATGCAGGTGTTATATCTGTAACACCTACCTCAAAAGGCTATTTTGAGTCTCACATTAGATATTGCACAGGGAAGCCTTTTCAAGCTTGAATTTTTTTTAATCATGTCAATGGTTATCTTGTACCTTGGTGTTGGAGAGAGGAGGTTATCACTTGTCTCCATTCTTGATATGAGTAATCTTTGAAGAATAAGCCTCAATTATAGTGTTGAAAGGCAGCCTCATATCATCTAATTCTGACCTTTTGTTTTTCTTTATAATTTTTATGCCAAAATACCCACAAGTCAACTCATATCTTTGAGCTCAAGAATAAACTAAATATCAGAAAATCTTTGAAACTAGAGTATTTGAATATTGGAAAACCTGTATTCTCCTCAAACAAAATAAATAACTTTACTTCTTTACTTACCACCCTCTAGATCTCCAGGTCAGCCATTACCTGTAAACACAGCAGAATTCTGTTATTGGTATTATATGAATACATGTGGGGAATGGCCAATATTTTAGAAACTTAGCATGTTTGTATAACTTGTTTTAATACATTGTAATCAAAGTATAGATTCCTTTTGTGAGATAATCTGCATAAAATTATTGGGGATCTTTCCAGTTCTGAGATTCTAGGATGACATGAAGTCAAGGTCATAGCACTAAAATATTCTCCATTATAGTATGTAAGTTCATTAATGATTTTTTGACTTAAAATGTTTGTGAGTGGTTGTAAAGGCACACTTATATAGTATCTACTATGTGTTAGGCACTTTGCTAAGCACTTTAGAAACATTCATCTGATTCTTTAAGGGAGGAGATACTGTTATTGTCTGCATTTTAAAATAGAGGAAACTGAGGAAGAGGTGAAATGATTTGTTCAGTTTTAAATATTGGGATGTTAATGCTATTATAAACTGATCCAACCATTCAAGGGAACAATTTAGAGCTATGTCCAAAGGTTTATAAAACTGTACATACCCTTTGACCCAGCAGTTGCAGTACTCATTTTGTACTGTTGAAATGGGTAAAAGACCCACATGTGCAAACATGTTTATAGCAGACCTTTTTGTAGAGGCAAAGATTGAAAATTGAGTCTATTGGGGAAATCAGCTGTGATATGTGAATATAATGGAACACAATTGTATTATAAGATGTAATAATTACTTGAATTTCACAAAAATCTGGAAAGACTTATATGAATTTATGATAAGTGAAGTGAGCAAAACTGGGAGAACATTGTACAGAGTAGCAGCAACAGTGAACGATGATCAATTATGATAGATTTGCACTTCTCAGCAATACAGTGATCTAAGAAATTCCAATAGCTTTGCGATGGAAAATGCCATTCACATCCAGAAAAAAAGAACTTTAGAGACTAAATGTAGATGAAAGTATGGTATTCCAACTTTTTTTTTCTTTTTCATGAGTTTTTTTCTATTTCTTCTGTTTTCTTTTTTTGTTCATATCAGGATATAGAAATATGTTTAAAGTGATTGTATATGTATAATCTATATTAGATTGTTTGCTGTCTTGAGGAGGAAAAGGGCAATAGACATAAAGAAAAATGTGGAACTCAAAATCCTTCAAAAATAAATGTTGTAAACTATCTTTATGTGTAATTGGGAAAAAAATCATAAAATGATATTCAATGGGGGAGAGATAAAATCTATCCTACAAAATCTGCAATAAGCATCTGTGTATAATCCTCAATACAATGGAAAACTAACTATAACCTAAGGTATTCTGTCCCACTTTGGACAGATCTAACCTTTAAGGAATGTTACATTCTACAAAACAAAAAGTTGCCATAACTTCTGTCCTCTCAGATTAAGAAAAATAAATGTAATTCACTTTTCCTCTACCAGCACTTCAAATATTTGAAGACAGCTGTCATGACCTCAGTAACTTTTCTTTCCTCTAAGGCTAAACATATAGAATTCCTTCATTTGATTCTTATATAGTATCAGGACATGGGTCTTTGGCAATCTTTAGGTTCTCAAAATAATTCCTAAAAGAATATGCTTTGTGTGATCACAAACTTAAGCTATGAACCGAGCCAGGGCAAAGTGTAATCTAATTCAATTAAATTCAGTGAGTCTGTTATATTCAAGAATAACAAGAAAACCATGTGTTCCCATAAGGAGATGACATTCAAGCAAGGCTATATACAACATGAATGCAGAAAAGCAAAGTGCAAAAACCTGAAGAAAGAAAATCCAATAAGAAAGAGGGAAATCACTGAAGGCTTTGGAAAGAAAATAGCATGTGAGTAAGTCCTTGAAAGTTACAAAAGACAGATATGGATGAAACGATTTACTGATTTTTCTCTGTTATTTTTTTACAGTGATTTTCTACAATTTTTGCAAGAAATTAATATGAATTTACTCCTTTTTCTGCTATTGTGCTATATGAACAGCATTACAATTATATCCAGATTTTAAAAATTATTTTTCAGACTGATATCTTTGGGAACAGGAAGAAAAATGAGATTAATATACATTCCTCCTGAAATGCTTAATTTAATACTATAAATTGGGCAATATGTTTTTTAGAAAGAGGATTTAGGTTCAAATCCCACCTCTGTCCAATTATTCCTGATTCATCTCAATATTTTGGGCCTCAGTATCCTTATTATTAAAACGAAAATTATTAGACTTTGATATTCTTTCCAGCTCTACATCTATGATTTTACAATCCTAAAAGAATCTTTTTTTATTATATATTTTTTATAATATTATCCCTTGTATTAGTTTTTCCAAATTATCCCCCCCCCTCCCTACACTCCCTCCCCCAGATGACAGGTATTCCCATACATTTTACATGTGTTACAATATAACCTAGATACAATATATGTGTGTAAATACCATTTTCTTGTTGTACATTAATTATTAGCTGCCGAAGGTATAAGTAACCTGGGTAGATAGACAGTAGTGCTAACTATTTACATTCACTTCCCAGTGTACCTTCTCTGGGTGTAGTTATTTCTTTCCATCATTGATCAACTGGAAGTGAGTTGGATCTTCTTTATGTTGAAGATTTCCACTTCCATCAGAATACATCCTCATACAGTACTGTTGTTACAGTGTACAGTGATCTTCTGGTTCTGCTCATTTCACTCAGCATCAGTTGATGTAAGTCTCTCCAAGCTTCTCTCTATTCATCCTACTGGTCATTTTTTTACAGAACAATAATATTCCATAACATTCATATACCATAATTTACCCAACCATTCTCCAATTGATGGGCATCCATTCATTTTCCAGTTTCTAGCCAGAAAGAGCTGCCACAAACATTTTGGCACATACAGGTCCCTTTCCACTCTTTAGTATTCCTTTGGGATATAATCCTAATAACAGCAATGCTGGGTCAAAGGGTATGCACAGTTTGATAACTTTTTGGGCATAGTTCCAAATTGCTCTCCAGAATGGCTGGATTCTTTCACAACTCCACCTGCAATGTGTAAGTGTCCCAGTTTTCCCACATCCCCTCCAACATTCATCATTATTTGTTCCTGTCATCTTAGCCAATCTGACAGGTGTGTAGTTGTATCTCAGAGTTGTCTTAATTTGCATTTCTCTGATCAGTAGTGATTTGGAACACTCTTTCATATGAGTGGATATAGTTTCAATTTCTTCATCTGAGAATTGTCTGTTCATATCCTTTGACCATTTATCAATTGGAGAATGGTTTGATTTCTTATAAATTAGGGTCAGTTCTCTATATATCTTGGAAATGAGACCTTTGTCAGAACCTTTACTTTTAAAAATATTTTCCCAATTTGTTACTTCTCTTCTAATCTTGTTTGCATTAGTATTGTTTGTACAGAAACTTTTTAGTTTGATGTAATCAAAATCTTCTATTTTGTGATCAATAATGATCTAGTTCTCCTCTGGTCATAAATTCCTTCCTCCTCCACAGGTCTGAGAGGTAGACTATTCTCTGTTCTTCTAATCTATTTATGATCTCCTTCTTTATGCCTAAATCATGGACCCATTTTGATCTTATCTTGGTATATGGTGTTAAGTATGGGTCCATATCTAATTTCTGCCATATTAATTTCCAGTTTTCCCAACAGTTTTTTTCCAAATAATGGATTTTTATCCCTAATGTTGGTATCTTTGGGTTTGTCAAAGATTAGATTGCTATAGATGTACCTTTTTCTGTCCTTTGTATCTAATCTGTTCCACTGATCTACCGTTCTATTTCTTAGCCAGTACCCAATGATTTTGGTGACTGCTGCTATATAATATAGCTTTAGATCAGGTACACTTAGACCACCTTCCTCTGAGTTTTTTTTTTTTTTTTCTTTTTTCATTAGTTCCCTTGCAATTCTCGACCTTTTATTCTTCCATATGAATTTTGTTGTTATTTTTTCTAGGTCATTGAAATAGTTTCTTGGGAGTATGATTGGTATAGCACTAAATAAATAGATTAGTTTGCGGAGTATTGTCATCTTTACTATATTCGCTCGGCCTATCGAAGAGCACTGAATGTCTTTCCAGTTATTTAAATCTGACTTTATTTTTGTGGCAAGTGTTTTGTAATTTTTCTCATATAATTCCTGACTTTTCTTTGGTAGATGGATTCCCAGATACTTTATACTCTCAACATATGTTTGAAATGGAATTTCTCTTTTTTTAATTTCTTGCTGTTGCATTTTGTTGTTTATATATAAGAATGCTGAGGATTTATGTGGATTTATTTTGTATCCTGCCACTTTGCTGAAATTTTGAATTATTTCTAATAGCTTTTTAGGAGAGTCTTTGGGGTTCTCTAAGTATACCATCATGTCAACTGCAAAAAGTGATAGTTTGAATTTCCTCATTTCCTACTCTAATTCCTTGAATCTCTTTCTCGGCTCTTATTGCCGAGGCTAGCGTTTTTAGTACTATATTGAATAGTAATGGTGATAGTGGGCAACCTTGTTTCACTCCTGATCTTATTGGGAAAGGTTGCAGTTTATTTCTATTGCATATTATGCTTACTGACGGTCGTAAATATATGCTCCTGATTATTCTAAGGAATAGTCCATTTATTCCTATACTCTCAAGACTTTTTAGTAGGACTGGATGTTGGATTATGTCAAATGCTTTTTCTACATCTATTGAGATGATCATATGGTAATATGGTCAATTATATTAATAGTTTTCCTAATATTAAACCAGCCCTGAATTCCTGGATTAAATCCTACTTGATCATAGTGTATTATCCGGGAGATGATTTTCTGAAGTCTTTTTGCTAATATCTTATTTAAGATTTTAGCATCAATATTCATTAAGGAAATTGGTCTATAATTTTCTTTCTCAGTTTTCGATTGACCTGGTTTAGGTATCAGTACCATGTCTGTGTCATAAAAGGAGTTTGGTAGGACTCCTTCATCCCCTATTTTTTCAAATAATTTATATAACATTGGGGCTAATTGTTCTTTAAATGTTTGGTAGAATTCACATGTGAATCCATCTGGTCCTGGGGATTTTTTCCTGGGGAGTTGATTAATAGCTTGTTCCATTTCTTTTTCTGAAATGGGACTATTTAAGCAATTTATCTCTTCCTCTGTTAATCTAGGGAGCCTATATTTTTGGAGGAAGTCATCCATTTCAATTAAGTTATCAAATTTATTGGCATAAAGTTGGGCAAAGTAACTCCTTATTATTTCTCTAATTTCCTCTTCATGGGTGGAAAGATCCCCCTTTTCATTTGTAAGACTAACAATTTGATTTTCCTCTTTCTTTTTTTTTGATCAAATTTACCAAAAGTTTATCTATTTTATTGGCTTTTTCATAAAACCAACTCTTGGTTTTATTTATTAATTCAATAGTTTTTTTTTACTTTCAATATTATTGATTTCTCTTTTTAATTTTTGTATTTCAAGTTTAATTTTTGGTTGGGGGTTTTTAACTTGGTCTTTTTCTAGCTTTTTAAGTTGCAGGCCCAATTCGTTAATTTTCTCTTTCTTTATTTTCTTCAAATAAGTCTCTAAAGATATAAAATTTCCCCTTATTACTGCTTTATCTGCATCCCACAGATTTTGGTATGATATCTCATCATTGTCATTATCTTGGGTGAAATAATTACTTGTTTCTATAATTTGCTCTTTCACCCAGTCATCTTTAAGATGAGATTGTTCATTTTCCAATTACTTTTTGGTCTATTTACCCCTAACTTTTTTACTGAATGTAGCTTTTATTGCATTGTGATCTGAGAAGAAGGCATTTATTATTTCTGCCTTCCTACATTTAATTTTGAGAACTTTATGTCCTAATATATGGTCTATTTTTGTATAGGTCCATGAACTGCTGAGAAGAAAGTATATTCCTTTCTATTGCCATTCAGTTTTCTCCAAAGGTCTATCATACCTAGTTTTTTCTAATGTTCTATTTCATTTTTTAATTTCTTTCTTATTTGTTTTGTGGTTTGATTTGTCTAAATCTGAGAGTGCAAGGTTGAGATCTCCCACTATTATAGTTTTACTGTCTATTTCTTCTTGCAATTCTCTTAACTTTTCCTTTAGAAAGTTAGATGCTATACCGCTTGGTGCATATATGTTTATTATCGATATGGCTTCATTATTTATTCTACCTTTCAGCAGGATATAGTTTCCTTCCTTATCTTTTTTAACTAGATCAACTTCTGCTTTTGTTGGATCTGAGATAAGGATATACCCTTGCTTTTTTGGCTTTACCTGAAGCATTATAGGCTCTGTTCCAACCTTTTACCTTTACTCTGTGTATCTCCCTGCTTTAAGTGTGTTTCCTGCAGACAACATATTATAGGGTTCTGATTTTTGATCCAATTTGCTATCCATCTCCGTTTGATGGGAGCGTTCATCCCATTCACTTTTACAGTTAAATTACTAATTCTGTATTTCCTGCCATCGTATTATCCCCAGATTATGCTTTTTCCCTTGACCACCCTGATCCCCCTCCCCGATATTTAGTTTACAGACCCCCCTTGTGACGCACAGCCCTCCCTTTTTTTAGTATCCCTCCCCCCTCCCTCCAAGTCCCTTCCCTTATTCTCCTTTTCCTTTTCCCTTTTAATTAGGTGAGAGAAAATTCTCTGAAAAACAAATATGTCAATCATTTACTCTATGAGCCTCTTCTGATGAGAGTAAGATTCACACAATGATTCTCCCCCTCACTAAATTCCCGCAGATATGGTGTATTTTCTATGCTTCTTCCTGGGATGTAGTTTCCCTCTTTTTATCATTCCTTCCCCTTTTTCTAAGACGACCTCCTTCCCTTTACTACACCCCCCTTTTTTTCTTTTATATCAGTAAAATCAAATTATCCATGAGTACTTTTTATATACCCACAACAGAGTTATAGTTCTCAAGGGTTCTGTGTACCTTTTTCTGTTTCTCTTCAGTCTTGTGGATGAAGATCAAATTTTTTGTTTAAGTCTGGTTTTTTTCTTAGAAACATATAGAATTCCTCTATTTCATTGAATGACCATCTTCTTCCATGGAAAAAAATGCTAAACTTAGCTGGGTAGTTCATTCTTGGTTGTAGTCCTTGATCTTTTGCCTTTCGGAATATCAGGTTCCAGGCCCTTCTATCTTTTAATATGGAGGCAGCCAGATCTTGAGTGACCCTTATTGTGGCACCTTGGTATTTAAATGGTTTTTTTCTAGCTGCTTGCAAGATTTTCTCCTTTGTGTGGTAATTCTGCAGCTTAGCCACAATATTCCGTGGTGTTCTTTTTTTAGGGTCTATTTCAGAAGGAGTTCGATGAATTCTTTCCACATCTACTTTCCCCTCTGTTTCTATTATCTCTGGACAGTTCTCTTTGATAATTTCCTGTAAAATAGAATCTAGGCTCTTTTTTTGGTCATAGTTTTCTGGAAGTCCCAATGATCCGCAGATTAATCTCTCCTAGATCTATTTTCCAATTCAGAAATTCTCTATTTTCTTGAGACTTTTTCCAATTCAGAAATTATTTTCTTGAGACTTTTTTTTTATCTTTTCAATTCAGAAATCCTACTTTCCTGTGATTTTTAACCTTTTCTAATTCACAAATTTTTTTACCTGCATCTCCTGTGAATTCTTTATTTTTTCCAACTCCAATTTCAGGACGTTGTTATTCTCTATCATAACTTCTCTTTCCTTTCACCATTTTTCTTCAAACTGTCTTAACTTTTTAATAATCTCTTCTAGGAGAGAGTTATGTGATGGGGGGCAGGAATCGTTCCCCTTTAGTTTGTTATCTGCTGACTCTGCTGTTAACTTCCTCAGGGTTGGATACCCGCTCTTTCTCTGTGTAGAAGGAATCTATAGTTTTTCTTGCTTTTTTGTTCATACTTAAAAAATCTTTTGGGGTCTGTCCCTAGGGTAGGAAATTATTTATTTGTTTCTTCACCAGCTTCCTCCCAGACTGGATGGATGCAGATGCTCCTGTGCCTGAGCTAAGAGAGAGCTCTGGGAGAGAGTTCCCCACCCCCTTCCTGGAAGTGCCTCAGTGGTGACTAGCACTGCTGTGCCTTGAGGGCGCTGTGTTTTAGAGGCTTCCCTGATGTTTGAGATTGAACAGTAAAGGCGACACAAAGCCCAACCTATGCCTCCCGGTGGGGTGTGGATGTCTGCAGCAGGTGACGGGAAAAGCCCCTGCTCTCAAACTGGAAGTGTCTGCCAGAAACCTTGGTCTCTAGTTTGAAGGTTCTGCTTCTCCGGGACTTCCTGGATCTGAGTTCCACACCTCCAGCTGAGCTAGACAGTGTTTGTTGCCTTGGGCCGTATTCGCCCACTTCTCAATCTCTTAACTAGTCTCAGGTGGGAGCTAAGGGCCACACCCCCCAGTGCCTAGATCTGCTGAGTCACTCCAGGGATCCGGGAAGATCTAATCTGGTTTTAAATTAATTTGGCTTGATTTCTCCTCTGAATTGTTGTATTATAAGCAGAGAAGAGCTAACAGCCTGTGCCAGATTCTTTTATCTCAGTGGCTTCTCTGATCCCAGAGCCCTTCCCAGTGTGATCGGTGCAGTATGCTAGCACCCGGCCGTCTGTGCTGGCCTCTCTTCTTTCTCCCCTGGGAACTGACCTTTTCTGTTGAAACTCCAGATTCTCTTCAGCTGGTAAGTCGTGCTTCCAGTCCTTGTGGTATCTATCAGTCCAACGCTATATCTGAGGCTGATTTATCTAATTGGTTGTGAGGGAGTAAGGACGTTCACAGAGTCGTGTTTTTCTTCTCTGCCATCTTGGCTCCACCTCCAATCCTAAAAGAATCTTAATGAATGATATACTGTCAAACATTTTGGATTTAAAGATAAATAGATAAACTTTATTTTATTTTGTTTTATTTTATTATTGCAGTAAGTTTATTTATTTTTGATACACAGTGTTTTATTAATTATGTTGGGAAAGAAAAATCAGAGCAAAAGGGAAAATTATAGGAGAAATTAAAATAAAAAACCAGAAAAAAAGAATGCACTGTCATTTTAAACCTATTCTTAGCTTACAGACCATATAGAAAAAGATGGCAAGCATGATTTGCCCTATGCCCTAGTTTATAAACTTCTATCCTAGATGATATTTGAGATCCATTTCATTTACAAATAAAAGGTCGTGCCAGTAATTTACCTTTGGGTATAAGCAAATGCATTATCTGCTTTTCTATCCCATTGGCTTTTAAGAAGCAGATCCACCTTTCAACCCTTATTTTTCATTATTATTATCATATAATATTGTAGTCAAATTGAGCTATTAAATATCCATTGCACACATCCAAAACCTTCCCCCTATGTACATTTTCTTATATATACCCTATATCTATTATGCCTATATTTCCTTAACTTATCTCTACTACTAAAAATTCTAACCATCTAACAACTTAAGTAACATTTTACATAAAATCTAACTTAATGAAATCTATTTCCCTTCTGAATTTTATAGCATCTTATTCTAATGAACTCATGACTATATTGTAGACATTTCAGTAGAATGTCATTTCTGGTAGCAGTCTTGTTTTTGTCTTTATATCCCAAAATCTACCACAATGCCTTACATGTAATAGATACTTAATAAGCATTTATTTAATTAAACCATATTTTGCAAGGTAGTCAGTTGTACCCAAATATATATATAAGGACTTCCTCCAAATTAAAAAAAAATCTTTGAGGACAGGAACAATATCTTTATGATTATGTTTTAAAAAAGAAATATAATTACTATGCAATATATTTTCTATGTTTATTGTATTGTGAAATTTTATTTTATGAAGATGAATTCTTTGTTTTACTTAACAAGATGTTAAATATCTTTTGTTTCTTTATAAATAATTAAAATTTTTCATTAAGTTGCAAAACCTTTATATTTGGAAACCTACTGTGAATCATATATACTAAACAATAATAATTATGAAATTAATATCTCAAGAAAAATATCTTAGGCTTCTCTTTAATAACAATTGAACAACAAAACCTGTAGAGAATTTAAAAAAAATTATTCTCCAGAGTATCATCTCAAATATTTTCTGTGCACAAGAAAAAATAGTAGGCAAAAAGAAATTTCTCTTATTTTACTCTATTTTTTAAATTATAAATAATGTGATCAAACAATTTTAAAATACAATGTTCATGATTTCACATGGTATACCTGTCTTCTCTCTTAAAATATAACATATATTTTTTTATGATCAACCACAAGGTTTTTTCTTTTCCTGAATAAGTAACTAGTTAATTTTAACTCTTACTAATGTTAGGTATCTGGACAGGTTTAGAGTATCATAAAATAAGCAACCTAAGTCATTATCATATCTTCTAGAGCATAAAAATTTGATCATACACAATCATTTATTACTAATAATGAACACTGGACATCCATAAATCTGAAAATACACAGTTCACTTTTAAAATGTCGATAGAAGTTTATGAAATAAGACATATTTCTTTCTTCTGTTTTTCTTTTTTTTTTTCTTTTATTAAAGCTTTCTCTCCCCCTCCCCCCCAAAACACACACACACACACACACACACACACACACACACACACACACACACACGTAATTCTTCAACATTAACCCTTGCAAAACTTAGGTTTTAATTCCTCCCCTTCCACTACTTCTTTCCCTAGATGGCAAATAGTCCAATATATGTTATACATGGTAGAAAATATATGTTAAATCCAATATATGCATAAATATTTTTACAATTATCTTTCTGCACAAGAAAAATCAAATCAAACCAGAAAACAAAGAGAAAAAAAACAAAATGCAAGCAAACAACCACAAAAGAGTGAAAATGGTATATTGTGAACCATGCTCATTCCAACAATACTTTCTCTGGGTGTAGATGGCTCTCTTCATCACAAGATCATTAGAACTGATGTGAATAATCTCATTGTTGAACAGTCATGTCCATCAGAATTGATGATCGTATAATCTTGTTTCTTGTATACAATGATCTCCTGGTTTTGCTCATTTCATTGAGCATCAGTTCATGTAAGCTTCTCCAGACCTCTCTGAAATCATTCTGCTGATTATATCTTACAGAACACATATTCCCTTTTTTTTTCATTAGATCAAAATGTACATTCTTTTGAAATAATATCAGTCAACACATAAATGCTAAAATAATTTAAAATATACAAATCCCACCTATTTCGTTATAGCCAATATAAATATTTATATTATATAAAATAAAAACTTTAAATCTCAAAGTTCTACAAAAAGCACTGAGGCTACATTGCTGCGTCTCACAATACAGTACAGATCTGAAAAGAGAAAATGTTCCTATGTATGATTTAATATGGAGTCAAGGTAGTAGCAAATTCTACAGTGAATTTCAGTAAAAGGTTTAGGCATGAAGGATATGGATCAAAGTGGATTATGTTAGACATAAGAAACACAACTGTGCTTTTTCTGCTACACCAAGCAGAGAAAAACATATAGCTATGCTGCTGCTGTTCTTTGCAAATGCATTACTACTTTTGGGAAGGAAAAACTTGAAATCTTTCATGAAGATTTTTTTCAGGCTTTAAAAAAAGTTCTATTTTGTCAGCATCCAATTAGGAGTATTGTAAAAACTTGGAATAGTCAAAAATGACAAAACAAGTGGCCAGATTATACAACTTGAACTGACTTGAAGACTGGCCCACTAATTGCTTGTGATAGAATTTCACTCTTAGCATTCTTTTACTTTTTTTAGGGATACTTACTAAGAATAATCTTTTCCTCGATAAAAATAGATAAATTCATGAAAATTATTTATAAATATCAAGAGTATCTTTATTTAATAGTAACTTTAAAGATAAAGACACAAGAGCTTTCTTGAAAAGAAGATTGGATTATAATACAAAGCTGTCAGTGTTTTTGCAGGGGTATCATTGAGCTAACGTGAAGTGAAGTAATGAATCCAATAAGATCTAAACCCCAATAAGTGAAAGAAGAAAGGGAGAAATCAGTTTGAAATCTAATGATGTCATTGGTTTAACAGAGCAATAATGAAAACAAGATAAAGACCATTCTTCCTGTGACTTTAAACCTAACCTCCTGCCCCAAGCAGAGATTAAAATTCAGCTTGCCTGAAAAGAAGTGAGAAGGGGAGGGATAAAACTCAGAATAAGAGGAGGAGGAGGAGGAAAGGAGATAGAGAGACAGGTAGAGAGAGAGAGACAGAGGCAAAAACATTGAAAACAAAAAATAGAGACACATAGAAAGATACAGAAAGAAAAAAAAAAAACATATAGAAACTAAGAAAAAATGGAGACTTAGAGAGATGATTGGAACACTGTGAAGATAAATGACTTGTTTTTGATCAAACATCTCATAGATCTCAAAATATGGCCTGGAACCCATATCTTCCTAAGTATAAGAATAATTTTTCATTAATGTCCTTATTCTTTCTCCTACTAATAGTTAAAAAAAAGAGAAATTGGCATAAATTAACATGACATGGTGAAAATATTCCCAAGGTAATAATACTAATCTATAAATATTGATACATTAACAATTTAATAATCCATCATAAAATATAGACATTCAATACATTACTTTATAGAATCCACATTCTGTCTTCTCCTTTTTCACAATTGTGAATTTGCCTGACCTTGTGCCACCTCTTCCATTTTGTGTATTTTCATTTCTGTTAATAAAAGCCATTTTGCCATTACACTGCCAGTTTCCTCCCATAGAATATAGAATCTAATTCATTTTTACCAGGTAATATAGTGCATTTATACTAGCAAGGTATTTTCTGACCACTTTTTTCTTGAGTATCTCATAATGGAACCTAGAATCACATTTATTTTTAACTACCATCTCACTGTTGAATAATTTTCAATATGCAATTCACTAAAATCCCCATATATTTTATATATATTGGTACCTAATACTAATACAAAGAGTAGGTAGATACTCTTTCCCCATTGTGCCTTCAAAGTTGATTTATTTAGTCTGAATTAATTGACTTAATCCAAGTTAAACGCTTTATAATTTTCACTCTGTAATGTCCTTTTCTTAGCTTAGTCTTATTTTCTAACCTGTTAACACTTTTCTTAGTATCAAACTCTGTCATCTCCCAGTTAGGTAATCTCACAAATTTTGATAAATATTCTATTCATTATGCTATCCAAGACATTGTTAGAAAAATGTTAACAACACATAACTTTTCTAAATTCCTTATCGGGAAAATAGTAACCTAGTAAGACAACTATTTGAGCTGTCATTCAACTTTCTACAAATGCAGATTGCTATCTAGTTTCTTGAACAGGCAGACCTAAAATGACATACTTAAACCCTTTTCTAAGGTTTAATAACTTTATCTAAAATGGGAATTAAGTTAGCTAGGTATTATCTATTTTCATTAGAGTCAGGCTGGTTGTTTTCTTATCTCTTTTCCTCAAATTAAGAATACATATAAGATGATGCATAGTGTTACTTTCCATATCTAGGCAGAATCTTAAATGAACTGCTAACCTGCTCTTATGCTTTCCATCATTTTTAAGGGCAAGATATTTCAATGTTCAGCAATAAATTCCTATAATATTATGGAGTTTTTTTCTTAGACAATTCCTATATTTGTTTGTTTACAATTTCTACTCATTGCTTTTGGGGATAAAAAGACATATAATCTTTGTTTCACTTGACAGTCCATTCCATACTTGAAAACCCTTAATTTGTCTTCTGTGGACTAAGAATTGAAGATATTCAGGTGGCATGGATTTAGAGAAGGTAACCATTTTGAATCCCTCCTCAGAGCTCATTTTAGCATCTCAATATAATTTGTAAAATTACAGATAATACATCACTTATCACATGACTACCAAAAAACAGAGACTAATGCTTACCTAGCAGGGAACATTATCTATTCACTGTGGAGAACTATTAATACTGGGAAGTGTTATCTAACATGATGACCCCCTTAGTAACTTTCACCCATTGTTCTAGATTCTGCACTATGGGTCTAATCAAGAAAAGTCAAATAATTCTCTTACATGAGAGTCTTTCAATTATTTAAGATTAGCTATCAACCTCTTAGCAAAAATTATTTTCTCTAAGTTAATTAGAGCCATGTCTCTGTTTCTTTCCTTTTTCCTGTTTTATCCATGTATTTCAACTTTTTAAATGTACATTTCTATATTAGTCATGTTGGGAGATAAAACTTGAAACAAAAGTGAAAAATCACAAGAGAAAATGAAACAAAAAAGATGTGAACATGGCAGTTATTGATTTATGTTCAATATCTATAGTTCTTTTTCTGTGTGCATATGGCACTTTGTATCCATAATTTATTGGGATTTACCTTGTATCTGAATCACTGAGAAGAATGAAGTCTTTATAATTGATCATTCTATAATCTTGTTACTGTGTAAAATGTATTCCTGATTTTGCTTGTTTCACTCCACAACAATTCATGTAGATCTTTCCAGGCTTTCCTAAAATCAACTTGCTCATTACTTTTATAGAAAAAATAATAATACATTATCATCATATACTGCAGCTTATTCAACCATTCCCAGTTTTCTGCAAGCCTTATCATTATATTTTCCTGTCCTCTTAGCCAGTCAGAGAGATGTGAAATACCTCAGAGTTATTATCTACACTCCTATAATCAATATTGATTTACAGCATTTTAATATAACTATAGATGGCTTTAATTGCAACATCTGAAAATTTCATGCCCTTTGACCATTTATCAATTGATGAATGAATGATATTCTTATAAATTTGATTTAGTTCTTTATATGTTTTATAAATGGAGACACTGTAAACTTTTTCAAAGGTTTTGAGCTTCCATTTTAATCTTGTTTCTGTTGGTTTTATTTGTGCAAAACCTTTTTTAATGTAATGTAATCTGAGTTGTCCATTTTGCCCTTCATTTTATTCTCTAGTTTCTTTGGCCATAAATTTCTTCCCTCTCCAAAGGTGTAATAGGCAAATTATCCCTTGCTTTCCCAATTTGCTTATGGTATCCCTTTTGATTTTATTTTGGTATGGAGTGTGTGATGTAAGTCCAAACTGAGTTTCTGACATGTTATTTCCCAGTTTTCCCAACAATTTTTGTAAAATAGTTCTTTTCATAGAAGCTGAAGTTTGGGAGTTAATCATATATTACATTAGTATAGACATTAATTATTGTGTCATGTGTATCTAACTTATTGCACTTATCCACTACTCTTTTTATTAGGCAATAACAAAAAGTTCTGATGACTACTGCTTTATAATAGAGTTTTTACATATGGTACTGCTAAGCCATCATCTATTTTTTTTTCATTAATTCATTTCATATTCCTGGCATTTTGTTCTTCCAGGTGAATTTTGTTATTATGTTTTTCTAGCTCTACAAAATAATTTTAGCAGTTTTATTGCTATGGCATTGAAGAAGTAGATCAATTTAGGCAGAATTCTCATTTTTATTATATGAGGTTGGCCTACACATGAGCAATTGATATTTTTCTATTTGTTTAGCTCTCAATTTATTTGTGTGAGGAGTGTTTTACAATTGTGTTCATAAAGATCCTGGATTTATATTTTCCCATAGACCTCCAAATATTTTATTTTGTCTACAGTTATTTTAAATGAAATTTCACTTTCTATATCTTGCTGCTGGGTTTTGTCAGGAATTTATATAGAAAAGCTAATGATTTGGGGGGATTATTGTATTCTGACAATTAGCTACAGCTGTTAATTATTTTGACTAGATTTTTGGATGATCTTCAAAGATTTTCTATGTCATCATGTCATCTGCAAAGACTGATAGTTTTATCTCCTTCTTGCTTGTTCTAATTCGTGTAATTTATTTTTCTTATTGTTAAAGCCAATATTTCTTTTTTTCTTATTTTCTTTCTTGCACAATTGGAATAATATTTTTTTATTTTTTTTAATTTTTTATTCATTTTTCCAAATTATCCCCTCCCTCCCTGCACTCCCTCCCCCTGATGGCAGTTAATCCCATACATTTTACATGTGTTACAATATAACCTAGATACAATATATGTGTGTAAATACCATTTTCTTGTTGCACATTAATTATTAGCTGCTGAAGGTATAAGTAAACTGGGTAGATAGACAGTAGTGCTAACTATTTACATTCACTTCCCAGTGTTCCTTCTCTGGGTGTAGTTATTTCTTTCCATCATTGATGAACTGGAAGTGAGTTGGATCTTCTTTATGTTGAAGATTTCCACTTCCATCAGAATACATCCTCATACAGTATTGTTGTTGAAGTGTACAGTGATCTTCTGGTTCTGCTCATTTCACTCAGCAACAGTTGATTTAAGTCTCTCCAAGCCTCTCTGTATTCCTCCTGCTGGTCATTTCTTACAGAGCAATAATATTCCATAATCTTCATATACCACAATTTACTCAACCATTCTCCAATTGATGGACATCCATTCAAGTTCCAGTTTCTAGCTACAACAAAAAGAGCTGCCACACAAACATTTTGGAATATACATGTCCCTTTCCACTCTTTAGTATTTCTTTGGGATATAATCCTAATAACAGCAATGCTGGGTCAAAGGGTATGCACAGTTTGATAACTTTTTGGGCATAGTTCCAAATTGCTCTCCAGAATGGCTGGATTCTTTCACAACTCCACCAACAATGTATCAGTGTCCCAGTTTTCCCACATCCCCTCCAACATTCATCATTATTTGTTCCTGTCATTTTAGCCAATCTGACAGGTGTGTAGTGGTACCTCAGAGTTGTCTTAATTTGCATTTCTCTGATCAGTAGTGATTTGGAACACTCTTTCATATGAGTGGAAATAGTTTCAACTTCATCATCTGAGAATTGTCTGTTCATATCCCTTGACCATTTATCAATTGGAGAATGGTTTGGTTTCCTATAAATCAGGGTCAGTTCTCTGTATATTTTGGAAATGAGACCTTTGTCAGAACCTTTACTTTTAAAAATATTTTCCCAATTTGTTACTTCCCGTCTCATCTTATTTGCATTAGTATTGTTTGTACAGAAACTTTTTAGTTTGATGTAATCAAAATCTTCTATTTTGTGATCAATAATGATCTCTAGTTCTCCTCTGGTCATAAATTCCTTCCTCCTCCACAGGTCTGAGAGGTAGACTATTCTCTGTTCCTCTAATCTATTTATGATCTCATTCTTTATGCCTAAATCATGGACCCATTTTGATCTTATCTTGGTATATGGTGTTAAGTGTGGGTCCATATCTAATTTCTGCCATACTAATTTCCAGTTTTCCCAACAGTTTCTTCTGAATAATGAATTTTTGTCCCTAATGTTGGTATCTTTGGGTTTGTCAAAGATTAGATTGCTATAGATGTACCCTTTTTTGTCCTTTGTATCTAATCTGTTCCACTGATCTACCGTTCTATTTCTTAGCCAGTACCAAATGGTTTTGGTGACTGCTGCTATATAATATAGCTTTAGATCAGGTACACTTAGACCACCTTCCTCTGACTTTTTTTTTTCATTAGTTCCCTTGCAATTCTCGACCTTTTATTCTTCAATATGAATTTTGTTGTAATTTTTTTCTAGGTCATTAAAATAGTTTCTTGGGAGTCTGATTGGTATAGCACTAAATAAATAGATTAGTTTGGTGAGTATTGTCATCTTTATTATATTCACTTGGCCTATCCAAGAGCACTGAATGTCTTTCCAATTAAAGCCAATATTTCTAATACAATTTTGAATAGTAGTTGTGATAATGGGGTTTTGTTTCATCCCTGATAGTTTTGGGAATATATTCAGCTTTTCTCCATTACAAATAATGTTTGCCATTGGTTTTTCATACATACTGCTTGTTATTTTAAGGAAAGCTCCCTTTATCCATATGCTCTCTAATATTTTGGAAAGCAATTGCTGCTATTCTCCAAATGATAATTGGTCAAAAGATATGAAAGACAATTTTCAGATGAAGAAATTGAAATAATTTCTACTCATATGAAAAAGTGCTCTAAATCATTATTGATCTGAGAAACGCAAAATAATACAACTCTAAGATGCTGCTATACACCTCTCAGAATGGATAAGATGACAGGAAAAGGATGTGGGAGATGTTGGATGGGATGTGAGAAAACTTGGACACTGATACATTGTTGATAGAATTGTGGCAACAAGAAGATTATATAGCAACTAATTTTGATGGACAAGGCTCTCTTCAATAATGACGTGATTCAGACCAGTTCCAATGATCTTTTTTTTTTTTTCAAAGAAATTAAATTCACATTTATTAAGTCAATAAACTGCACAAAAAGTATTTTTAGTGTTTTTATTTTTTCAACTCAACAAATTTTTTTTGTTTATTTATTTTTTTTAAATTATAGTTTTTATTTACCAGATACATGCATGGGTAATTTTACAGCATTGACAATTGCCAAACCTTTTGTTCCAATTTTCCCCTCCTTCTCCCCACTCACTCCCCCAGATGGCAGGTTGACTAATACATGTTAAATATGTTAAAGTATAAATTAAACACAATAAATGTATGCATGTCCAAACAGTTATTTTGCTTTACAAAAAGAATTGGACTTTGAAGTAGTTTACAATTAGTCTGTGAAGGAAATAAAAAATGCAGGCAGACAAAAATACATGGATTTGACCATTTATCAATTGGATAATGTCTTGATTTCTTATAAATTAGAGTCAATTCTCTATATATTTTGGAAATGAGGCCTTTATCAAAACTTTTTACTGTAAAAAAATGTTTTCCTATTTTATTGTTTCCCTTCTAATCTTGTCTGCATTAGTTTTGTTTGTACAAGAGAGGATATGAACAGACAATTTTCAGATGATGAAACTGAAACTATTTCCACTCATATGAAAGTGTTCCAAATCACTACTAATCAGAGAAATGCAAATTAAGACAACTCTGACATACCACTAGACACCTGTCAGATTGGCTAAGAAGACAGGAAATGATAATGATGAATGTTGGAGGGGCTATGGGAAAACTGGGACATTGATGCACTGCTTGTGGAGTTGTGAACAGATTCGACCATTCTAGAGAACAATTTGGAACTATACACAAAAAGTTATCATGTACCCTTTGATACAGCAATGTTACTACTGGGCTTATATCCCAAAGAGATATTAAAGAAGGGAAAAGGACCTGTATGTACAAAATTCTTTGTGGCAGCCCTTTTTGTAGTGACTAGAAACTAAAAGTTGAATGGATGCCCATCAATTGGAGAATGGTTAGGTAAACTATGGTATATGAATGTTATGGAATATTATTTTTCTGTAAGAAATGAACAGCAGAACACTGGGAAATGAGTGTGAATCACTACATAGTATTTCCAATCCCTTTGGTTTTGTCTGCTTGCATTTTTTATTTCCTTCTCAGGTTAATTTTACCTTATTTCAAAGTCTGTTTTTCTTGTGCAACAAAATAACTGTATGGATATGTATACATAGATTGTATTTAACATATAATTTAACATATTTAGCATGTTTTTGTCTGCTTGCCATCTGGGGGAGGGGGAGAGGGGAAGGAAGGGAAATGTTGGAATAGAAGGCTTTGTAAGGGTCAATGCTGAAAAATTACTCATGCATATATCTTGTAAATAAAAAGCTATAATAAAAAAGTTTGCATTTCTCTAAAAAAAAAAAAAAGAAAAGAAAATAGTGACAAGGGCAAATATATCAAAATGGTTTTCCTTTCTCCTTTTTTTGTTCGATGATATTGCTTTGCAAATGATACTTTGTTGGAGTCACCAAAGTGGAGTGGCCAAGTTGGTGACCAAAGGAAAAGTAAAATTAATATTCTCTTTTGGGAAATAAAATATTTAGTTCTATAGAATGTCATAAGTGAAAATTCCCTCATAATGAAGATATTAAATTATTTATTCAAACCCATATGTCAAACAATAATAAAAAGATATCAATGTGAGTCATTATATTATATATGAATTACATGAATTACAAATTCAAATACAAAAATGAATTACAAATAGGAATGATTTGATGATGGTTATAGAGTTTAAGTTTAAGACTAGAATGGACATGAAATAAGCACAAAAATTAATATTTCTTGAAAAGAATGTGGTATATCCACAAATAAGATTGAATGAGAATTTTTATGGGGAAAATTCTCTTTTGGATGAAAAAATTTTAGAGGTCTTTTCAGGAAAGAGTTGACATTTAAACTAATTCATGAAGGAATAGTACAATTTCAAAAGACAGGGAAAGATGTAAGATATTTGTATGTTGCAATCATGTTAGTACCCTGGATATCTTAGAATCAGCAGAAGTCATGATAAGCAAAAGTCTTTATTCTTGGTCTTCTGGGGTGGCAATCAGGGGATTAGATATAGGAAACTACAAATCTCCTTTCTCTCTCTCCACCACCAAAGAATGATCCTGCTTATCCTACTCCACCCTCTGATCTCTCTTCCCCTTCTTTGTCCACACCCACAGATCCAGCCAGCACAGAGTTGAGTAAGGTCATCCTCCAAGCATATGTTAATAGAGAATTGTCCAATTGGTAATTAGCCATAAATGCTAGGTTATCTTATGTTAAGTGCATCTTCTCAATTCTAGCCCTTTATATTTGTACCCATTAAAATCCTCTATTACCCCTAGAATTTAAGGCATGTTCACATTATTTTACAACAAAAGGCATAAAAATGTGTGCACAATAAAAAGTATGCTACTTGACACAAGATTAAAAAAAAAAGTCTTCACAAGGGTAGCAAACACATTTTCTTTTTCATTTGGTTAATGAAGGAAATTTCATAGTTAATACTCAGGATAAATACCTCAAGGGCATCAATGCATATTTTTATCTTTTAGTTATGTATTATTTTATGTCTACCTCTAGGGAACTACCTCTAAAGAATAGGCTAGAAATTTGTTATGTTCATTTTTTTTTTTTTAAATTTCATAGCCTTTTAAATGGAAAACCGTGCATTATAAACTCTCTCTGAGAAGACTGAGTGGGAAGTTTTCATTCATTGCTTGGAATCAGTAATGCCATACTATTTCAATGACTTATTTTCAAATGATCTTCTACAAACTTACATCTTTTATGACTAAAAATAGTAAAAATAGTATAGGATTGGATAATACAGATTTGTGATGGAATGAAACTATTTTAGATAATTTGAAAACAATAGGTTTAACATGCAATTGATTTCTTTTTGGAATCACTGGAAAATGTTGCTAGTGTTTTTTGTTTTTGTTTTTGTTTGTTTTTCTCTCCAAATTTATAAACTAATTAGAATGCTTATTATTCTTGTACAATCATGATGACAGTTTATATGTGAGTAGAACAACAGACAATATTTAGTTACTACAATGATTTTGACATATAAGATTTATTGATGTATTTTCACCCCTTTCCTCTAATGCCCACTTATTGGGTAAATGGATTATGATTTCTTGCTAAGGTTCAAATCTTCCTTCTCTCACCATTACATAAATGTTTATTTTTCTCCTGTCATACTCTCTCCATTCCTATGATTCGCAACCCCAGATGTGATTGCTAAAACTATTTTCCATCTCACATTGTGACCTCTCTCATTTCTATCCTTTCATCCTTCTGCCATTCTTAACCTATCTATATCTCCTACTTACTATACAGATACCAAAATTACTTTTAATTCAAATCATTTCCTTCAATACATCTTTCATCATGTCTTTCACTGAAACATGTTTTTTGGGCTAACACTACTACTTTCCTAACCAACATAGCCATAACAATGGTGAATTTCTTTTCTTTTTTGATTTGGTAAAGAAATATTATTTATTGAAATGAATCTAAATAAAGGATACTTTAAGTTTATCATTTCTTTTTAATATGTGTCTATTTTAATAATTTTTTTTCAAATACATGCAAAGATAGTTTTCAACATTCACCTTTGCAATACCTTATGTTCCAAATTTTTGGTTTGAAATAGATGCTACTGACTATTTTAAGGAAAAGTCCATTTATTGCTATGTTCTTTTGTGTTTTTAATAGGAATGGATGTAGGATTTTATCAAATGCTTTTTCTGCATTATTGAGATGATATGGATTTTGTTAATTTGGTTGTTGATACTGTCAATTATGCTAATAGTTTTCCTAATATTGAACCAGCCTTGCATTCTTGGTGTAAATCTCACTTAGTCATAGTGTATTATGTGGGGGATGATTTTCTGTAGTCTCAGCTAATATTTCATTTAAGATTTTCACATCAATGTTCATTAGGGAGATTGATCTATAATTTTGTTTCTCTGTTTTCATCCTACCTGGTTTAGGTATCAGTACCATGTCTGTGTCATAAAAGGAATTAGGTAGGAGTCCTTTATTTCCTATTTTTCCAAATAGTTTATATAATATGGTAGTTAATTTTCCTCAAATGTTTGGTAGAATTCATGTGAAAATCCATCTGGTCCTGGGGATTTTTTCTTATGGAATTGATTAATAGCTTGGTGTATTTCTTTTTCTAAAATGGGACTATTTGAGTAACTTATTTCCTCTTCTGTTAATCTGGGAAATCTATATTTTTGAAGGTATTCCTCCATTTCACATTTATTATCAAAATTATTGGTATAAAGTTTTGCAAAGTAACTCTTAATTAATGCTCTAATTTCCTCTTTCCCACTATTATAGTTTTGCTCTCTATTTCTTCTTGCAGCTCTCTTAACTTGTTTAGAAATTTCCATGCTATTAAGTTTAGCAGAATAATTTCTTCTTGGCTGCATTCCAAGTTCTTTTGCATTTAGGAATGTCAGTTTCCAGTCCTTTCAATCCTTTAAGGTGAAGTAGCTAGATCCTGGGTAATCCTTATTGTGGCTCCGTGATATTTGATTTTTTTTTTTCTGGTCTTGTAATATTTTCCCTTGGTCCAGTAGTTCTGAAATTTAGCCACAATATTCCTTGGGGTTTTAATTTTTGGATCTCTTTCAGGAGGTATTCAGTGAATTTTTTTTAATGGTTATTTTACCTTCTGATTTTATCACATTAGAGCAGTTCTCTTTGATGATTTCCTGAAAAATAGTGTCTAGGCTCTTTTTGTTATCATGATTTTCAGGGAGTCCAATAATCCTTAGATTATCTCTCCTAGATCTATTTTCCAGGTCTGTTGTTTTCCCAATCAAGTATTTTTTTCTATTTTTCATTTTTTTGGCTTTGCTTGACTGATTCTTAACATCTTATTTTCATTCATTTCAATTTGTTCAGTTCTGATTTTTAGTGAATTATTTTCTTAATTTATTTTTTTAAACTTATTTTTATATTTTTCCAATTGAGGTTTTAAATGAATTGTTTCTTTATGATTTTTTTTTCCATTTTTCAGAGAACTGGTTTCTTTTTCCATTTTTGTCAAATCTATCTTTAAAGAGCTATATGCTTTTTCCATTTCACTAAGTCTATTTTGTGTTGCCTTTTCCAAACTCTCTTGCAAAGTTCTAATATCCATTTCCCATTTAGTTCAGCTCTTTTTTTAGATCTTTTTTAACTTCTTCTAGGAGAGTGTTTTGTGATATGTCACCCTTTGGGGCTTCATTTGAAGATGACCTATGTTTAAGGTAAAGGAGGTTTTCCAAGGTTTCTCAACAGTGACATGCCAGAGGCTGTTCAGGGTTTGTGCTGACTCACTCTAGGTGCCAGGTCCTGTGAGACTGTAGCCCTTCAGGGTTCACTCTTTAGCTTTTGTGTTTATGTTGGATGTTTTATAATTTCCCTGCTGATCCATTGGCTTGAAAACAGGGCAGAGTGCCCAACACTGCTGTAGAATCCTCTCCCTATACTCTCAGGCCTCTTCTCCACACCACTCCACTTAGCCTGCACCCTATTCCTATTTTGCACATCTTGTGCTGCATTCTGTCCTTGTCCGGCTTATGCCTGTCCAACTCTCTCTAAGCATGGCTGAAACGGACCTTTTCTGGCTATCTTCAAAATTATCTTTTTCTGGTAATTTGTTGCACTCCAATATTCATGGATTCTGCCAGTCCAGAACTAATTCAGAGGCTGAATTTGATATTATCTGAGGGTCATGGGAGTAGATCAGAAAGAAAGCATGTCCTCACTGACATCTTGGTTTCACCCCACACCCAAATTTTTGTCCCTCCTTCCCCCCTACTTCCTTCCATGCATAACAAGCAATCTAAGATAGGTTAAACATGTTTGATTATTCTAAATATATTTCCATATTTGTTATGTTGTATGTCAAGTCAAAAGGGAAAAGAAATAAAATATGAGAATGGGAAAAAAAAGAAAGAAAACAACAACAATAACAACAAGCAAACACTAACAACAAAAAAAGGTGAAAATATAATACTTTGTTTCACATTCAATCTCTATAGTTTTCTCTCTGGATATAGAAAGCTCTTTTCATCACTTATCTATTAGAATTGGTTTGAATCTTATTATTGAATAGAGTTCATCACAATTCATCATCACATAATCTTGTTGTTGCTCTGAACATTGTCCTCTGGATTTTATTCAGTTCACTTAACATCAGTTCGTTTAAGTCTTTCCAGATTTTTCTGATATTAGCCTGATTGTCATTTTTTTATAGAATAATATTCCATTACATCCATAAATTATAATTTATTTAGTCATTCTCCAACTGATGGGGCATCCACTCAGTTTCCAGTTTCTTGCCATTATATAAGAGCTGCTGCAAACTTCTTTGCATATGTGGATTCTTTCCCCCTTTTTATGATGTCTTTGAGATAACACACCTAATAGAGACACTGCTAGATCAGGGTTTTATAGCTCTTTGGGCACAGTTCTAAATTGCTCTTCAGATTGGTTGCATCATTACACAATTACAAATGCTGAATCTTTCATTCATTCTCCCTCACAGCAAAATTCAGATAGAAGAACTGGAAGAAACATGGCCCCTATAATCATTCTTATGATTTCTCTCTACCAGCATTACTTAGTAAACATTATTCAAAAGTCTCATAGATCTTAACTATCTATCCCCAAGACTGGTGTCCCTCTCCCAATGAGTTCAATAATTGACTTGCTTTTTTCATCTCTACTTCTATACTTATTTAGGGAACTTCATACTGATATTGAGTAAATATTAATATTCTCAAAAATAACCTACTCTCCTGGCTCTTCAATTTTCAGACTTCTTTGTTCTTTCTCCCCAACTTAAGAGTAATATATATATATATATATATATATATATATATATATATATATATATATATACATATATATATAAAACAATTATATTTATTGATAATTTTATATATTCACTTTGATTTTGAATTCCATTTTTCTCTCTCTGCTCCCCCTATACAATATAGAAAGCAATTTAATATACATTATATATGTAAAATTATATTAAATATATTTGCACATTAATCATATTGTAAAAGAAAAATCAGAGCAAAAGGGAAAAATCATGACAAAGTAAAAAGCAAACAAAAATGAAAACACAACTTTAATCTGAATTAAGCCTCAATAGCTTTTTTTCTCTCATTAGCATTTTCCACCATGAGTCTTTCAGAATTATTTTAGATCACTGCATTTTTGAGAAAATGCTAATCTAATCAATATTAATCATCACACAATATTTCTGTTACTGTATACACTGTTTTCCTGGTCCTACTCATTTCTTTTTTTATTTTTTTTTATTTTTTATTTTTTATTCATTTTTCCAAATTATCCCCTCCCTCCCTCCACTCCCTCCCCCCGATGGCAGGTAATCCCATGCATTTTACATGTGTTACAATATAACCTAGATACAACATATGTGTGTAAATACCATTTTCTTGTTGCACATTAATTATTAGCTTCCGAAGGTATAAGTAACCTGGGTAGATAGACAGTAGTGCTAACAATTTACATTCGTTTCCCAGTGTTCCTTCTCTGGGTATAGTTATTTCTGTCCATCATTGATCAACTGGAAGTGAGTTGGATCTAATTTATGTTGAAGATTTCCACTTCCATCAGAATACATCCTCATACAGTATTGTTGTTGAAGTGTACAGTGATCTTCTGGTTCTGCTCATTTCACTCAGCAACAGTTGATTTAAGTCTCTCCAAGCCTCTCTGCATTCCTCCTGCTGGTCATTTCGTACAGAGCAATAATATTCCATACCCTTCATATACCACAATTTACCCAACCATTCTCCAATTGATGGACATCCATTCAACTTCCAGTTTCTAGCTACAACAAAAAGAGCTGCTACAAACATTTTGGCACGTACAGGTCCCTTTCCACTCTTTAGTATTTCTTTTTTTTTAATTTTAATAATTTTTATTATATATATATATTTATAATATTATCCCTTGTATTCATTTTTCCAAATTATTCCCCCCTCCCTCCATTCCCTCCCCCCCTATGACAGGCAATCCCATACATTTTACATGTGTTACAATATAACCTAGATACAATACATGTGTGTAAATACCATTTTCTTGTTGTACAATAATCATTAGATTCCAAAGGTACATGTAATCTAGGCAGACAGATATTAGTGCTAACAATTTACATTCACTTCCCAGTGTTTCTTCTCTGGGTGTAGCTATCTCTGTCCATCATTGATCAACTGGAAGTGAGTTGGATCTTCTTTATGTTGAAGATTTCCACTTCCATCAGAATACATCCTCATACAGTATTGTTGTTGAAGTGTACAGTGATCTTCTGGTTCTGCTCAGTTCATTCAGCATCAGTTGATGTAAGTCTCTCCAGGCCTCTCTGTATTCCTCCTGCTGGTCATTTCGTACAGAGCAATAATATTCCATAACCTTCATATACCATAATTTACCCAACCATTCTCCAACTGATAGACATCCATTCATCTTCCAGTTTCTAGCTACAACAAAAAGAGCTGCCACAAACATTTTGGCACATATATGTCTCTTTCCGCTCTTTAGTATTTCTTTGGGATATAATCCCAATAACAGCAATGCTGGGTCCAAGGGTATGCACAGTTTGATAACTTTTTGGGCATAGTTCCAAATTGCTCTCCAGAATGGCTGGATTCTTTCACAACTCCACCAACAATGTATCAGTGTCCCAGTTTTCCCACATCCCCTCCAACATTCATCATTATTTGTTCCTGTCATTTTAGCCAATCTGACAGGTGTGTAGTGGTACCTCAGAGTTGTCTTAATTTGCATTTCTCTGATCAGTAGTGATTTGGAACACTCTTTCATATGAGTGGAAATAGTTTCAACTTCATCATCTGAGAATTGTCTGTTCATATCCCTTGACCATTTATCAATTGGAGAATGGTTTGGTTTCCTATAAATCAGGGTCAGTTCTCTATATATTTTGGAAATGAGACCTTTGTCAGAACCTTTACTTTTAAAAATATTTTCCCAATTTGTTACTTCCCGTCTCATCTTATTTGCATTAGTATTGTTTGTACAGAAACTTTTTAGTTTGATGTAATCAAAATCTTCTATTTTGTGATCAATAATGATCTCTAGTTCTCCTCTGGTCATAAATTCCTTCCTCCTCCACAGGTCTGAGAGGTAGACTATTCCCTGTTCCTCTAATCTATTTATGATCTCATTCTTTATGCCTAAATCATGGACCCATTTTGATCTTATCTTGGTATATGGTGTTAAGTGTGGGTCCATATCTAATTTCTGCCATACTAATTTCCAGTTTTCCCAACAGTTTCTTCTGAATAATGAATTTTTGTCCCTAATGTTGGTATCTTTGGGTTTGTCAAAGATTAGATTGCTATAGATGTACCCTTTTTTGTCCTTTGTATCTAATCTGTTCCACTGATCTACCTTTCTATTTCTTAGCCAGTACCAAATGGTTTTGGTGACTGCTGCTATATAATATAGCTTTAGATCAGGTACACTTAGACCAGCTTCCTCTGAGTTTTTTTTTCATTATTTCCCTTGCAATTCTCGACCTTTTATTCTTCCATATGAATTTTGTTGTAATTTTTTCTAGGTCATTAAAATAGTTTCTTGGGAGTCTGATTGGTATAGCATTAAATAAATAGATTAGTTTGGGGAGTATTGTCATCTTTATTATATTCGCTCGGCCTATCCAAGAGCATTGAATGTCTTTCCAATTATTTAAATCTGACTTTATTTTTGTGGCAAGTGTTTTGTAATTTTTCTCATATAATTCCTGACTATTCTTTGGTAGATGGATTCCCAAATACTTTATACTCTCAACATTTGTTTGGAATGGAATTTCTCTTTGTATCTCTTGCTGTTGCATTTTGTTGGTGATATATAAGAATGCTGAGGATTTATGTGGATTTATTTTGTATCCTGCCACTTTGCTAAAATTCTGAGTTATTTCTAATAGTTTTTTAGCAGAGTCTTTGGGGTTCTCTAAGTATACCATCATGTCATCTGCAAAAAGTGATAGTTTGATTTCCTCATTTCCTACTCTAATTCCTTGAATCTCTTTCTCAGCTCTTATTGCCGAGGCTAGCGTTTCTAGTACTATATTGAATAGTAATGGTGATAGTGGGCAACCTTGTTTCACTCCTGATCTTACTGGGAAAGGTTGCAGTTTATTTCTATTGCATATTATGCTTACTGAAGGTCGTAAATATATGCTCCTGATTATTCTAAGGAATAATCCATTTATTCCTATACTCTCAAGAGTTTTTAGTAGGAATGGATGTTGCATTTTGTCAAATGCTTTTTCTGCATCTATTGAGATGATCATATGGTTTTTATTAATTTGATTATTAATATGGTCAATTATACTAATAGTTTTCCTAATATTAAACCAGCCCTGCATTCCTGGTATGAATCCTACTTGATCATAGTGTATTATCCTGGAGATGATTTTCTGAAGTCTTTTTGCTAATATCTTATTTAAGATTTTAGCATCAATATTCATTAAGGAAATTGGTCTATAATTTTTTTCTCAGTTTTCGATCGACCTGGTTTAGGTATCAGTACCATGTCTGTGTCATAAAAGGAGTTTGGTAGGACTCCTTCATCCCCTATTTTTTCAAATAGTTTATATAGATAGCATTGGGGCTAAATGTTCTTTAAATGTTTGGTAGAATTCACATGTAAATCCATCTGGTCCAGGGGATTTTTTCCTGGGGAGTTGATTAATAGCTTGTTCTATTTCTTTTTCTGAAATGGGACTATTTAAGCAATTTATTTCCTCCTCTGTTAATCTTGGAAGCCTATATATTTGGAGGAAGTCATCCATTTCACTTAAGTTATCAAATTTATTGGCATAAAGTTGGGCAAAGTAATTCCCTATAATTTCTCTAATTTCCTCTTCATTGGTGGAAAGATCCCCCTTTTCATGTGTAAGACTAACAATTTGATTTTCCTCTTTCTTTTTTCTGATCAGATTTACCAAAGGTTTATCTATTTTATTGTTTTTTTCAAAAAACCAACTCTTGGTTTTATTTATTAATTCAATAGTTTTTTTACTTTCAATATTATTGATTTCTCCTTTTAATTTTTGTAATTCAAGTTTAATTTTTGGTTGGGGGGGTTTAATTTGGTCTTTTTCTAGCCTTTTAAGTTGCAAGCCCAATTCGTTTATCTTCTCTTTCTCTATTTTCTTCAAATAAGCCTCTAAAGATATAAAATTTCCCATTATTACTGCTTTAGCTGCATCCCACAGATTTTGGTATGATGTCTCATCATTCTCATTATCTTGGGTGAAATTATTAATTGTTTCTATAATTTGCTCTTTCACCCAGTCATTCTTTAAGATGAGATTATTCAGTTTCCAATTACTTTTTGGTCTATTTATCCCTAACTTTTTACTGAATGTAGCTTTTATTGCATTGTGGTCTGAGAAGAAGGCATTTATTATTTCTGTCTTCCTACATTTAATTTTGAGATCTTTATGTCCTAATATATGGTCTATTTTTGTATAGGATCCATGAACTGCTGAGAAGAAAGTATATTCCTTTCTATTGCCACTCAGTTTTCTCCAAAGGTCTATCATACCTAGTTTTTCTAATATTCTATTTGCTTTTTTAATTTCTTTCTTGTTCGTTTTGTGGTTTGATTTGTCTAAATCTGATCGTGCAAGGTTGAGATCTCCCACTATTATAGTTTTACTGTCTATTTCTTCTTGCAACTCTCTTAACTTTTCCTTTAGAAAGTTAGATGCTATACCACTTGGTGCATATATGTTTAGTATCGATATGGCTTCATTATTTATGCTACTTTTCAGCAGGATATAGTTTCCTTCCTTATCTCTTTTAATTAGATCAACTTCTGCTTTTGCTTGATCTGAGATAAGGATAGCTACCCCTGCTTTTTTGGCTTTACCTGAAGCATAATAGATTCTGCTCCAACCTTTTACCTTTACTCTGTATGTATCTCCCTGCTTTAAGTGTCTTTCCTGTAAACAACATATTGTAGGGTTCTGATTTTTGATCCAGTCTGCTAACCGTTTCCGTTTGATGGGGGCATTCATCCCATTCACATTTACAGTTAAAATTACTAATTCTGTATTTCCTGCCATCATATTATCCCCAGATTCTGCTTTTTCACTTGACCCCCTGAACCCCTTCCCCAATATTAAATTTATAGACCCCCCTTGTGATGCACAGCCCTCCCTTTTTTTTAGTATCCCTCCCCCTCCCTCCAATTCCCTTCCCTTATTCTCCTTTTCATTTTCCCTTTTCCTCTCCCCCCTTTTAATGAGGTGAGAGAGAATTCTCTGAAAAACAAATATGACAATTATTTACTCTTTGAGCCTCTTCTGATGAGAGTAAGATTTACACAATGATTCTCCCCCTCTCTAAATTCCCTCAGATATGGTGTATTTTCTATGCCTCTTCCTGAGATATAGTTTCCTTCTTTTTATCACACCCTCCCCTTTTTCTGATATTACCCCCTTCCCTTTACTACACCCCCTCCTTTTTCTTTCTTTTATATCAGTAAAATCAAATTATCCATGAGTACTTTCTATAAACCCACAACAGAGTTACAGTTCTCAAGGGTTCTGTGTACCTTTTTCTGTTTCTCTTCAGTCTTGTGGATGTAGATCAAATTTTTTAAGTCTGGTTTTTTTTCTTTGAAACTTATGGAATTCCTCTATTTCATTGAATGACCATCTTCTTCCATGGAAAAAGATGCTAAACTTAGCTGGGTAGTTTATTCTTGGTTGCAATCCTTGATCTTTTGCCTTACGGAATATCAGGTTCCAGGCCCTTCTATCTTTTAATGTGGAGGCAGCCAGATCTTGAGTGACCCTTATTGTGGCACCTTGGTATTTAAATGGTTTTTTTCTAGCTGCTTGCAAGATTTTCTCCTTTGTGTGGTAATTCTGCAGCTTAGCCACAATATTCCGTGGTGTTCTTTTTTTAGGGTCTACTTCAGAAGGAGTTCGATGAATTCTTTCAACATCTACTTTCCCCTCTGTTTCTATTATCTCTGGACAGTTCTCTTTGATAATTTCCTGTAAAATAGAATCTAGGCTCTTTTTTTAGTCATAGTTTTCGGGAAGTCCAATGATCTGCAGATTATCTCTTCTAGATCTATTTTCCAGGTCTATAGATTTTCCCAGTAAGTATTTGATGTTGTTCTCCAACTCTTCATGGTTTTTTGTTTTGTTTGACTGATTCTTGGGTTCTCTGTGAATCATTCATTTCTATTTGTTCCATCCTGACTTTTAAGGAGTTATTTTCTTCTTTCAAAGTTTTTAGTTCTCTTTGTAAATGCCCAATTTCATTTTTAAATGAATTATTTTGCTCTATTGATTTTTTTTCCATTACCCTAATTTTATTTTTTTTTTTGAGAATTATTTTCTTTTTCCAATTCAGAAATCCTATTTTCTTGGGACTTTTTTATCTTCTCCAATTCAGAAATCCTATTTTCCTGTGATTTTTTTACCTTTTCTAATTCACTAATTTTGTTTCCCTACATCTCCTGTGAATTCTTTATTTTTTCCAACTCCAATTTCAGAACATTGTTATTCTCTATCATTGCTTCCCTTTCCTTTTCCCATTTTTCTTCAAACTCTCTTAACTTTTTAATAGTCTCTTCATGGAGTGAGTTATGTGATGGGGGACAAGGAATCGTTCCCTTTTAGGTTGTTATCTGCTGACTCTCTGCTGTTAACTTCCTCGGGGTTGGATACCTGCTCTTTCTCTGTGTAGAAGGAATCTCTGATTTTTTGGGGCTTCTTGCTCATACTTAAAAAATCTTTTGGCTTCTGTCCCTGGGGTAGGAAATTATTTATTTACTTCTTTACCAGCTTCCTCCCAGACCAGATGGATGCAGCGGCTCCTGCACCTGAGCTAAGAGAGAGCTCTGGGAGAGAGTTCCCCACCCCCTTCCTGGAAGTGCCTCAGAGGTGACTAGCACTGCTGTGCCCTCAGGGCGCTGTGTTCTAGAGGCTTCCCTGAGGTTGAGACTGAACAGTAAAGGGGACTCAAAGCCCAGCCTATGCGTCCCAGTGGGGGTGGATGTCTGCAGCAGGTGAGGTGAAAAGCCCCTGTGCTCAAACTGGAAGTGTCTGCCAGAAACCAGGGTCCCTATTTCAAAGGTTCTGCTTCTCTGGGACTTCCATTCCACAGCCTCCAGCTGAGCCAGGCACTATGAGTTACTGCCCTGCCCACTCTTCAATCTCTTAAATACCCAGAGGCGAAAGCCTGGGTTGCCTATGTCAGCCACACCCCAGGTGCTGAGATCTGCTGAGTCACCCCTGGGATCTTGGAAGATCCAATCTAATTTTAAATTTTAAAGTGGCTTATATTTCTCCTCTGAACTGCTGTTTTATAAGCAGAGAAGAGTTAACAGCCTGTGCCAGATTTTTTTATGTCAGTGGATTCTCTGATCCCAGAGCCCTCCCCAGCGTGACCGGCACAGTGTGCCACTACCCCACCGTCTGTGCTGGCCTCTCTTCTTCCTCCCTTGGGAGCTGACCTTTCCTGCTGAAACTCTACATTCTCTTCAGCTGGTAAGTCATGCTTCCAGTCCTTGTGGATTCTATCAGTCCAGCGCTATTTCTGAGGCTGATTAAATCTAGTTGGTTGTGAGGGAAGAAAGGAGCTTACACAGGCGTGTGAATCTTCTCTGCCATCTTGGCTCCGCAGGTCCTACTCATTTCAATCAGCATCAATTCATGTAAGTCATTTTAGTTTTTTTTTGTTTTTTTTTTTTTTTTTCCCTGCAATTCACTTGTTTATCATTTCTTAAAAAAAAAAAAAATAGTATTTCATAATTTGTTCAGTCATTTCCCAATTCACATGTACTCTTTAAGCCCTTTGGGCATTGTTCCAGATTGTTCTCCCATCATGGTTATACTAATTCACAACTTAATGAACAGTTGAATTCCATGTGCTCTCCACTTGTCATTTTTCTTTTGTGTCATCTTGTCCAATAAAGTGACATCTAAAAGATGTTTTAATGTACATTTTTTAATCAGTAGTGATTTAGAGAATTTTTTCTCATGTGACTAATGGAAGCTTTGGTTTCTTCTGAAAACTCTGTCCAATTATATCATTTGACTATTATAAAGAAAGCAATGGGTCTATTTTTTTTTTTATTTGGATCAACTCCCTAAATATTTGAGAAATGAAACCTGTGCAGAGAAGTTTGATGTAAACTTTTTTCATAACTTTTGTTTTCCTTCTAATTTTGGCTGCATCAATTGCGTTTTATTTCATGTAATAAAAACTTTCCATTTTACTTGCCCTGATATATTCTATTTCTTTTTTGTCCACAAACTCTTTCATTAGCCATATATCTGACAGTTACATTTTCCCTGTTCCATTAATTTGCTTATGATATCAACCTTTATGTCTAAATCAACTTTATTTTATTTTGATGCATAGTGTTACATGTTTATCCATACCTACTTTATGCCAAACTGCTTTCTAGTTTTTTCAGCAGTTTTTGTCAAATGTTCAGTTCTTATCTCAAAAGCTTAGAAATTTTGGTTTGTCGGACACTGATTTACCACTGTCTATTGTATATTTACTCTATACCATTGACCCTCCACTTTTCTCAGTAAGTCTTAAATTGTTTTGATCATTATAATTTTGTAATAATTTTGAATTCCAGTACTAATATTCTGCCTCCCTTCACATTTTTTGATTGGTTATTTTATATTGTTTACGCTTTTCTTCCAGATAAATTTTGTCATTTTTCTAGTTATATAAAATAATTCTTTGGAAGTTTTTGGGATTGCACTAAGGATATTAGCTCAGGTAGAATTTTCATTTGGGTTATAGTGGTTCAGCTTTCCATAAGTAATTTTTTTTTTAATAATTGTTAAAACTTGTTTTTACTTGCATTAAAATGTTTTGCAATTTTATTCATTTGGCACCTATGTTTCTCTTTAGAGATAATCTTGCAAGTATTTTCTGTTGTTTGCATTTATTTTAAATGGAATTTCTTTTCTTAATTTTGCTGCTGTGTTTTTGTGGTAGTATACAGTAATGCCAATAATTTATGTACATTTATTTTACATCATACAACTTTGCTAAAGTTGCTCATAGTTTCAACTATTTTTAGGTAATTATCTAGATTTCTCTAAGTATACCATGAAACTATCTAGAATGAAAGTTTTCTTTCATTATTGCCTAATTTAATTATTTTAATATTTTTTGTCATCGGTATAACTAGCATTTCTAGCATAATTGCTGAAGCTTTTCAATTTTTAAAATTTGGTTTCTCTGACTCAAATATTTTTCTTCTAAAATCTATACTCAATTCATATACATAAGTGAAAAATCTGGAGAAATATATAACTATTGTCCTATACTGGGCAAATAGTGATAATCATTAAAGGCATCTACCAATGTAAATTATTATTATTTGTTTAATTGTAATAAAAAAAACAAGAAAAATGAATCCAAACAAATTACTTGTATTGGTATTATTTTGAGTTCGAATCTACGTTGGCGACCATTTACATGAAAATGTATTTGATTACTAATCAAGCATTCATTAATAAAAATAGCTACATATTTTACCCTGCTTATTTTACATTGTAATAAAAGTTCAGTTTTGAATATTTTAAATCCTACATTTATAACAAATCCTGTCACTTTTGTTGTGCTTACCTATTACTGAATTACAATCTCTGGGCAGTATTAATTTTTTTTCTTTCATCACAACTTATCCCATATCTAAGTATCTTTATTTCTTTTGTAGGAAATAATTATTGTTTGTTTTTATTTTCTTTACTTTTTAACATTGTCTTAATCACACGAATTTTAAAATTTCTTCTTACAGTTGTTCTTCTTAAGAAACCAAAAGGTTTTCTGCAGGATAAATTTTTTTGATCATGCATGTGTGATTTTCTTTTTTGTGTTTAAAAGAAATGAGAGGTGGGGAAGCATTCATTAAAATAATTCCCTTGCAACCAATGACCTGTGCTGAACTTCAAAGAGCCATATAACAACAGAATCATATCAGCTCAGATAATGTTATTTAGTATTAAAACACAATCTTTATTGGTTTATAATTATTAGTTTTATATATAACAATGTTAAAATAACAATACTATCATCATTGTGTGAATATTATAGCTCTGTAGAATTTAAATAAAATGCCACCATTGCTCATGCTATATCAAAAGTACAAAGTCTGATTGATCAAACTACACATTCAATTGCTCAGATTGTTTATGAATTTAAAATAGACAAATTTAACAGTTTATAATATTCTTGTTCTGTCAAAATATCTATGGATAAACTCCTTGATTGGGTTCATTGTAACCATTAAGATTAACTTTTCTATTCATAAGTCTATCAGAGCTCTAAAAACAAGTGTTGAAACAATGATAATGAGTGTGTTATTCCCTAAAGTAGGTTTGGTACTTGAAGATCATTTTCCTCTAGATTATTGTTTCTTTGGAAAGAATGATTTTTTTTTTTTAATCAATGTTGATTTGGGAAAAGAAAAATACAGAGTTTCATGAGAGACTGTCATTCAAATATGGTAGAAATAAAAATTATACTATATCATAATCATAAATTGGGTGCAAGTTCTTTGAAGAGTCAAATTCAGGCTTAATGAAAATCCTTTTTTTAAATTTCTTATGGCAATCAGTGACATTATATTTGAGGGAACATTTTAAAAAATAAGTTGAATTTTAAAATTCCAAATAAATTTGTGCAGATGTAATAGGTTATAAAAGAAATAAAGAGCACAGTGGGGAGAGTTTTGGATTTTAAGCCAAAAACATGTTGATTCAAATCTTACTTCTAGGAGGGTAAAGTAGACAAGTCACCTAGTCTAGCTGAAATTGTTTCCTCATTTATAAAATAAAGGGGTGACATTACAGTCTCTAATTTCCATTACATATCTAAATATTTTGTCCTATGATAAGTCAAGACATTAATTCAAATTTGATTTTCACTACCCACAAATTATATAGACTCTGGATACTAACATGTGTGAATTTCAGTTTTCTCATCTATAAATTAAAGGAAAGTATAATTTAGATTATTTTAATTACTTGATAAATTCCAGTCCAGCCTTAAGTTTATGTAGAGAAATCTAACAATTATATTGCTTGTAAATTTCATGAAGAGCAGAAATGAATAAAAATATAACTGCAAAAGATAATTTCATGGAAAAATATGTTAGTTGAGATTTTATTCTTGAAAAATTTATGTCATTTATAGTCATTTCTTTATCGTAACAAAAGTTGTTGAATATAAATTTATAGGCATTGTCTTTAAATTATTATTGTAATAATCTCTTATTGTAGATTATACACACACTGTCTAAAAGGAAAATAGTATGACTATTGTATATTCAAGTGTTACTTGATCCAAGCCTGACAAATTCTTATTAGACAATTTCTAATTATACTCTTTCTTGACCAATAGATTTGTATCATTTATTCCATCTACTAAAAGTTCATCCCTTTACAAAATTTATTTAGAAAAAAAAAAAACAAACAAACAAACAAGCTTTGTCTTAAAACACATTTTTGTCTATTAATTGTTTTATTTGTTTTATGGTCATACATATATATTAACTTTTCCTACAGTGAGAGTGTAATTGTAATGGATCCACCCTTTAATTCTGTTTAGTAGAGTTTGAGTTGAAGTAAAGATGGAGACTATGAATAATCAAGATTTGGAATTCCACAAAGGAAGTTACAGGACAATAGTACAAGGGATTTGAAAATAGAGGATAATATAAATTTGAAATTGTTGGCAACAATGTCAAGATTGGAAATGCAGAAAAATAAACTAATGCATCTCCAATTTGATGGCAACTCCTATTTCTTATATGTTTAAAATGTCTTTCAGAAATGCCCCCTTCTCTAACTCACATTGACTCCAAACATTTCAAACAAACATTTCTTTCCTTTATTATGGAAATAACTTTATAATTGCTGTCCCTATCTCCATTATCTATTACTTCATGTTCATCTTTCGGGTTGGTGTAAATAATAGTCTACTTATTAGACAAATATGAATTGCCTAAGTTCAAAAACATTCTGTGGCTCCCTCTGCTACTTACAATTCTGTACACAGAAAGAGAATTTCTCTAACCTACTTTGACAGGCTTATGTATACTACTTATTTATGCTACTCCATTTTCTCTTCTTTCATAGATTAGACCTAATTATACTTATTTAGGTTCAAGAGAATACTATACAACCTGTTATCTTAAGTCTTTATTTCCCCCCCCCCCCAGGTAGAGGGCAGGAATTCTGAAATGGTATACTTAAATCTAGGACAGTAGGATATTTATAGTTAAGTACCTACTTACTGGGAGATAATGGTCCTCTAAGAACATACTTAATGTAATGTAATAATATAATCATTCTAGTTGGCTTATAGTGCAATACTCCAATACTGGAGTATTTAAAGGAAATCTCAGACACAGAAGCTGAAAGAATCTTTCAGCTGCACCTCTCAGCCCCAGCTTTGAGAGAAGACTTCAGGCTCCAGACTCCAGACTCCAGACTCCAGATTGGTGACTTCATCTTTGAACAGCCATGTGGTGACTGTCCTGTTTCCTTCACTCCTCCACTAAGACCAAGGACTTGGGCTGACCCTGAGGTCCTCCAGATAACTTATCCAGACTTTATACCCCCAGCTGAAAATTGGTTCTTAATCATTTTTAAATTAGCTTTTCAACTTGTTTTTCTCCTTAAATTCCATATTGCCTCATTTTTACATGGTTCCATGAACTGTTACTCCATTTAACTATTATATCCTTAAAAACAGGAACTGTGGTAGATTCAATTTTTGTAATCCCAGAATCTTTCAATTCGTTGTACATAAGAACCTTCTAATAATAGCAACAATTATTGCAACAATACTAGTAACAGCAGCTTGGGCATGTAGGGATATTTGTTGAATTGAACTAACAAAAGTTTCTGGGTTTTGTTTTTTTGGGTTTTGTTTTTGATAATGTTGATCTAACATCATTTGAATAAAAATACAACTTTTAGAAAGAAACAAACAAAATTAATACTGTTCAGTGCACAACTGTTTTTTTGTTTGTTTGTTTGTTTGTTTGTTTGTTTTTTCCCCATTGCCTTTTTCAGTAAAATATACTAATGGGAAAGGGATTTAATCCTTCATCTCTCTTCCTATATCACTGCCATTAAATGCAATATTTTCACATTTAACATATGTGTATTTTGGAGAAGGAACAGGTATTGGACAGAAGCACAGATGAAGCAACTACCTGGTTGCCTGTGAAAGAGATTGCTGTTAGGAAGCTTGGAAAAAAACAAAACAAAACAAAACAAAACATTTATTAAGTGTCTACAATGTGCCAAGTACTTTGCTAAGTCCTTTACAAATATTGCCTTATTTTATCTTCACAACAATGTTGGAGAGATAGATGCTATTATTATCCCCCTTTTACAGTTTGAAGAGGGTGAAAAAAGGTTAATTGGCTTACGTAGGATCACACATAGCCAGTAAGTGTTTGAGGCCAATTTGAACTCAGATCTTGTGGATTTCAGGAGAGACATTGCCTCCACTATGCCACCTTGCATAGTGTTGTAATCACTGGACTACTGGATTATTGTAATCAATAAAAAATGTTTTAATGGTATTCTGTTTTCACACTCACACATTATTTGAATTTGTATATTTTATATTTATGCAATATTTATACAACAATCTTAAGTAATAATATGGTTCTTGGACCCTCCTAAAATAGTGCTTATCGATATCAAAATCAAGACAATTATCTTTATACAATTTCTTATAGTAATTGTCCTAAAGTTTGCTAGTCAAAATATTTTTTCTATTTTTGGAACAAGGATTCATAACCTTTTTTGTCTCATGGACCTCTTTGGCAGTCTAATGAATGCGGAAGACATCACAGAATAATGATTTTGGATATATAAAATAAAATATCTGTAACTGCAAAGGAATATGATTATGCTGACATTATTGCAAAATATAAAAGTATAATACAAAAGAAATATAAAAAGTGAGTATTTTTGCTTGAAAAATTAAAACAGAAATGGTGAAAGAGGATTAGTTCAAATTTCACTGTAGTTTCTTTGATTTTTGTTTGATGGTTTGTTTTATTTTTATTTATTTCTTCTGAATGTATATTTGTAGTTATGTGGTATTGGAACAAATGGCAGTATTGATTTGAATATAATATTGAGATGCTTTGTAATCAACTTTTCACATCCAGGCTAAATTGTCTTTTTCTACAGATGAAACCAAAAATCTTTTAAGTATATTTGTAAATATTAGTTAGAACTTTCTAGATTAGTACTACTATTCACTTTTTTGGGGAAGATTTTTTACAAAGAATGAAAATCAGTGGAATTTCACATACAGGGAAAAATGATTCGTTTAATTATAAAACTGTTAAATTTAAGAAATATTAAATCAGTTGTCCCAAATGAATGATTTGTATCAATAGTTATGTACTATGGAATATATCAACAAAATATTTTTTTTTTCTTTCCTTTCTTCTAGAAATTTTTATTGTCAGAAAAGGGTATTGTCCTCTTAATTTAAAACCATTCAAGCTATATTCATACTGGAGGTCTGATATTTTAATCAAGTTTCTAAAGTCAATTACACTATATTATCTTTAAATAGAACAATACATTACAACTAAAGTTGCAGAAAATGAAATCTTATTGCTTCCTCAGGACAGCTGTGACAGATATTTTTTGGAACTTTGTCAAGTAATTTACCTTACCAGAATGCTTATGTTCTCTAGCAAAGAGTAGTCACCAATGTTTTATGACATATTTTATTCAATAGCCACATTTATTCACTCTGGGCCCATCATATCATTTTTTCCCCTATTCAGTAAAATGAGGGATTATCAAATATTGAAATCTCACATTTCTTGATAGCTTTCAAGGGAAATTCATAGTCCTTATTCTTTGATTCTACACTATGATGACTCTACGGAGTATCTAGAGAGTAAAATCTTGTGTTTCAATAAGCAAAAGCTTAATACTTCAAAATTTTAGAATGAATGTTTAAGTCTTTTGTTTCCTCCATCATAATTCTTAATTGGCTATGGTATAATTTACTGGAAAGGTTACATTTGATTATATGTATGAATTTTTTGTGCTGATCTCAGCTTATAAAGTGTTAATGATTCTAACAGTTGCTTCAACATTTTGTGCAATGAAAAAACTTAGGTTAATTAAATAGCCTCCATCATTCTATTACACAACAAAGACCAATGAGTGTTATGGTCAGAACTTTGAACTTGAAACAAAGGATTATTACATGGTACTAAATCAGTAGAATTGATAGAGACAATAAATATCCAATTTAGCATGGTTCAGTATGATTGATTTAATTCTACAAGGAGATGTTATGGGCCAGAACTTGAAATAAGGTACTAAGTGGAATTAAGGAGACAGTGGTTAAATCTAGTTTAGTATTGATTTAATCCTGCAACAAATAATGGTTTCCTAGTGATGCAATGATTGGGGTATATATACTCAGTGTGGAGCTTATAAGCTATGAGCCTCAGCCAGGCAGGAGCTTAAACTCTCAGAAACAAGGGGAGAAATTAAATTTGATCTTTGATCTTCCTGGTGGTTGGTCTGGACTCCTGCACTTCCCCCACTAAGACCAAGACCAGACTGAAAGGATCTCCAGAAAGCTGCCCAGACCCAGAAAGGATATAATAAAGGATCTGGACTATAAGAAAACTAACTGGACACCAGGAAAGGAGACAAGACTTTGAAAAAGACAATAAAGGATTTGGTCTTTAACAACTGTCTGTACTTATAATGATTACTCTGAGCTGAAATGAGATGAGGGATGCTTCCAGAGACCCCAAGAAAACCTCAGTCTCAACAGAGAACATTACTATTAGAGAGAACAAAGGAGTTACTATGAAGTTCTAGAAATTTGTCACTTGATAGCCTATTAGAAAATGAAATATGTGCTTTGAGTTACATAAACTTTTAACTATTGTTCTTAAGGATAGAGTTTAAAGTTTTCTTTTCCTTAAGACTAGGGAGTGTTGAACTTTTCCCCAGCTCCTGCTAACATACTCCTCTTAAGACTTGTGATGAGCAATGCTGTCCTCTTCCGGATAAATAATTCATGTCATTTGAATTAAAATCTCAGCATTTTAAAATTTTATTTTATTTGTTTTCTATTACAACTTGAGAAATATGGCAATATGTTTTACATGACTACATATGTATAACCTATACCAAATTGCTTACCTTCTCAAAAAGGGGGGTTTGCAAATTAAAAAAAAATGTTAATTTTTTACATGTAATTGGAAAAACAAATATTTTCAAAAGAATTTTATGTTTTAATTCTGGCCTTTATGGTTTACCATCAATTCAGTTCAAAAATATTTGCTGACCCACATAGAGACTCTCAAAGGAAAATATCTCATGAAGGAAGTAGTGCTGCAAAAGAAAACATACTTTCTTGTAGTTGCAAAGTTTCTAATACAGTGACTTCAGTATTTGAGACCTGGAAAAATGCTTCATCACTTGATGCTTGCTTAGCACTCATCCCACTGTGTTATCTTGGTTGAACTCTGAGGTTGTCAAGGTCTACAGCTTAGCCCCACTGAGGAGGCTTTTGTCCTCAGTCATAGCCAGCTCCTTCCCACTAAGGCTGAGGTGCATGGGACTGTTAGGTTGGAGCTGGTGATGCTGAATTTGTATGTGGGTGGTCCAATAGGAGGCAGTTCCTGCAGGATTACATGGATGAAGCTACTTAAACAGTGATACTAGCAGGGGTATAGAGTAGTCAGCATGCTCAGTGGGAGAAGAAGGAATAATAGAGGTAGGCTGAGAAACACTGGATCCTCAGTGGAGGATCCAGATCTTTTGGCAGCTCTGAGCCCCAGTTGTTAGAGTATTGGGTAGCAAGGGCATAGATCTATAGTTTCTGTTTTCACATCAAGATTCTGTGCCCAAAGGTTAAACATGTGTAATTCTTCTAAATATATTTTCACATTTATGCTGTACAAAAAAATTCAGATCAAACATTAAAAAGAAAAAAGAGAAGCAAGCAAGCAACAACAACAAAAAAAGAGAGAAAATATTATGTTTTGATGCACATTCAATCCCCATATTCCTCTCTCTGAATGCAGATGTTTCTCTATATCACAAGACTATTGGAATTGGGCTAAATCACCTCATTGTTGAGAAGAGCCAAGTCCATCAGAATAGAAAATACATAATCTTGTTGTTGCTGTGTACAATGTTCTGTTTGTTCTACTCAGTTCACTTAACATCAGCTCATGTAAGTACCTTTAGATCTTTCTGAAACCAGCCTGCTGATCATTTCTTATGGTACAATAATATCCCATTACATTTATGTATCATAACTTATTCAGCTATTCCCAATTGACAAGCATCTACTCAGTTTTTGGTCCTTTACCACTATTAAAAAAAAAAAAAAGTTTCAACAAACATTTTTACAATTGTGACTTCTTTTCCCTTTTTATAATCTCTTTGAGATGTAGACCCAGGAGAGACAATGCTGGATGAAAGGGTATACACAATTTATGGTCATAATTATAAATCACTCTCCAGAATTGTTGGACCAGTTCACAACTCTACCAACAATATATTGGGTCCCAGTTTTTTCATGTCCACTACAACATTTATCATTATCTTGTCATGTCATCTTAATGAATCTGACAAATATGAATCGATACCTCATAATTGTCTTAATTTGCATTTCTCTAATCAAAGTGATTCAGAGCTTTTTTCATATGACTAGAAATGGTTTTAATTTCATCATCTGAAAGCTGTCTGTTCTTATCCTTTGACCATTTATCAATTAGAGAATGGCTTGTAGTTTTATGAATCTGAGTCAATTTGTTATATTTATTAGAAATGAAGCATGAAGCCTTTACCTGAAAACTTGGGTGTCCAATTTTTCCTGTTTTTTTTTTTTTTTTTTTTTTTTTCTGCTTCCCTTGACTGCAATTGGTTTTGTCTGTGCAAATATCAAAAATTTCCATTTTGTATTTCATTAAGATCTCCATTTCTTCTTTGGCCACAAATTTCTTTCTTCTTCAGAGATCTAAGAACTAGACTATCTCTTGTATGACTAATTTGCATATAGCACTGTCCTTTATGTGTAAATCATGAAGCCATTTCACCTTATCTTGGTATTAGGTGTTATATGTTGGTCAATACCTAGTTTATGTCATACTGTTTTCCAATGTTACAAGCCATTTTTGTCAAATACTGAATTCTTATCCCAGAAGCTGGAATCTTTGGGTTTATCACACATTGTATTATAATAGTTATTGCCTATTGTGTGGTGAACCTAACCTATTCCACTGCTTCAGTATGCCACTTTTTGGCAAGTACAAATAAATTTTGGTGATGGCTGCTGCTTTATAACATAGCTTTATGTCTGGTTCAGGCAGGCTCACTTTCCTTTGAATTTTTTTTTAATCAAGTCCTTTAAAATTCTTGACCATTTGTTCTTCCAGATACATTTTTTTATTTTTTCTAGCTCTAAAAAATAATTTATTGACAGTTTAATTGTTATTTATTGACAGTGTTAATTGTATACGTTAGATTAATTTAGATAAAATTGTCATTTTTATTATATAAGCTCAGCCTACCCATTAAAACTTTCTTTTAGTTATTTAGATCTAACTATATTTGTCTGAAATATGTTCATATTGTTCCTGGTTTTGTCTTGACAGGTAGACTCCCAATTCTTTTATATTATCTACAGGTATTTTAAATGGAATTTCCCTTTCTATCTCTTGATACAGGATTTTGTTGGTAACATATAGAAATATTGATAATTTATGTGGATTTATATTATATCCTGCCACTATGCTAAAGTTCTTAATTGCTTTCTCATAGTTTTTTAGTTGATTTTCTAGGATGCTTTAAATATATGAAAATATTATCTGCTTGTAATTTTTGCTCATTACATACTCTGATACAATATTACTTGGAGTTTTCATTTTGAGATCTCTTTCAGAGGTTGATTGGTGGATTATTTCAATGACTATTTTTTCTTCTAGTTCTAGGATATCAGGATAGTTTTCCTTGATGTTTTCTTGGAAGATATTATCCAGGCTCATTTTTTTTCTCCCTGTAGTTGTCAGGCAGTCTGATAATTCTTAAATTGTCTTTTCTTGATCTATTTTTCATATCAATTGCTGTCCAATGAGGTATTTTATATTTTCTACTTTTTTTTTTTTGTTCGATTCTTCATGTCTTTTATTGAATCATTCACTTCCATTTGTTCAAGTCTATTTTAGTGAAAGCTACTTTGTCTCTTAGAATTTTTTTTTTTCCATTTCACTAATACTGTTTTTTCAGGAATCATTTCCATTTTCTGTCATCAAATGTATATTTAAAGAGTTATTTTCTTCACTGAATTTCAGAATTTTTTCCTTTTCCAAACTCTAATGCAGAGCTTTCATTTCCTTTTCCGATTTTTCTTCTAACTTTGTTTAAAAATACTTTTTGAATTCTATTAAGAGAACCTTTGGGGTTGAAGATCACTTCATATCTCCCTTTGAGGCTTCATATGGAGCTGTTTTGTCTTTAAAGTGGTCAGGGTATAGGTTCTGTTCTTTTCTGTCTCCATAGTAATTATGTATTATCAGAGCCCTTTTTACATTTTTGCTCATTTTTAAAGATAGAGATCTGCTCCCAGGACACAGGGGAGATTTTTTTTTTTTTTAATCTTTCTCTACAAGAATAAAGCTGTTTCACACTTTCTGGGGCTGGTGGTGCTGCAGACTTTTCTACTGCAAAAGATGGGCCTAGCCAAGTCCTGCTGTTATTATGGAATTCAGGGGCTCTTTATTTGCTTTCTGTAGTTGCCTTGGGGGTATCATGACTATTCTGCTGATACTCTGGTCTTCTAAACTGGAACACAGTAACTAGAACTGCTGTATTTTGGCTAATAGTATTATTATATTATATTCCCCACATTCCTCTCTGGATTTCCTTAAACTGTGCCTGCACTTGGCTGTGATCCCCTCCTACCCCATTAAGCAGACATTTTCTGAAATCTTTCCAAAATTTTATATGCTGTAAATTTGTTACATTCCAAATATATATGAGTTCTGTCACTCTGAAACAATTGTTCAAAGGCTTAATTTAGTGTTAATTCCAAGGGAACCCAGGAAGAGCTCAAGCAAAATACTATCTTCTCTTGGCCATCTTGACTTCACCTAGTAATAATGCATTTAAAACACTTAACTAACTCTAAAGTATTCAGCATATATTTCTTTCTTTCTTCTTCTTCTTCTTCTTCTTCTTCTTCTTCTTCTTCTTCTTCTTCTTCTTCTTCTTCTTCTTCTCTTCCTTCTCTTTTTTCTCTTTCTTCTTCCATTTTTGTCCTCTGCCTCTTCTTCTTCCTCTTCTTCCTCTTCTTCCTCTACTTGCTTCAGTTTCTTCTGTGTCTTCTCTTCCATTTTATGTTTACTCTAAGTGAAATATCTGCTTCTCCAAGATGGCTATAATAAAGGAAATCTTCTCTGTTTCAGAGGGTGTTACACAGCTCTTGTACTCATGAATTATGATTTTTCAATTGCTGATTTGTCACATGTATTTATAAAAAGAAACATGGAAAATTAAAAACAAGGTTAGCAATTGAGAAATTCTCTTCTCAGTATAGCCAGTATACAAGTCAGCATGTGCCTTTCATGTAAATTATCATTTTCTGCTCTTGGGGGTTGGAGAGAAAAATGTCTTTTGTCATTTTTGTTTACTCTTTCCTACCTTGGTTTCAGAAACTATTATACAGTGATTTTTCTCCTATTGTTTATTAATTCTCTCTATATCATGTTTGCACAATCCTCATCATAAGAGCATAGATTCCTAGATAAAGGGAGTAGGAAAGAGTGAAGAAAAAAATGACAAAAGCTTATTGTTATGGGAGAGAATGCTGATCTTGAAACAAAATATTCTTACAAGGTGCTAAATCAGTGGAATTGATAGAGACAATGGTTTTTAGCATGGTGTTTAACAGTTCTCTAATTCAGTACATGTACTTAGTACTTAATATAGTTCCACACGATTCACACCTATGATAAGAGAGCATATAAGCTCAGCCAAACTCAGCAAGAATCAGAACTAGGGAAGTCAAAGAAGTAATGATGGTCCTTCTGCCTCCCCCATAGAAACCAAAAAAAAAAAAAAAACATTCAGTAGGACCTCAAGAAACTGGCAGAAGCAGAGACCACAAAGGACTGGCAGCAGAAGCTCAAGCTCTTGGAACCAAAGAGAGAGATAGGCCTTTAAGAAAACTAGCCAAGACCCAAGTGAAGGAGGACAAGACTTTGAAAGAGATAATAAAGGATTTGTACTTTAACATGTAATTGTACTTGTGCTGATTACTCATGAAGGCTGCTCCCAGAGACCCCCGAAAAAAAGAAAACACTACAACTTATAATATTGATGTGTTCAGGAAGCAATTACTGTTTCCAAATAATGTATTTGAGCAATAGCACCAAATGATGAGATTGGAATAGGCACCAAATGATGGAATTTGGTAATGTTAAGATTTCATAATGAGTATTCCCTTTGGCAAAAGGTACATTCATTTAGGAGAAGAGATTACAGACAAAGTGAAGAGATACAATAGACACCATGAGCAAAGACTGCATGGTCTTTGCAAGGGGAAACAAAATTCAAAATTGCTATATTGATCATGTTATAGGGATTATCTGGATGGTGCAGCATGGAATCAAAGTCTATAACCTTCACCCTTTCATGCAACATGAGATGGAAAATATATGACACAAAATACTAAAATATATCTATAAACATATGCAGAACAGTTACAAGTCATTTGCAAAAGATATTTCATTAGTGAAAATCCAAGTCACTTAATGTTTCTGAATCAGACTTTCCTCATTGCTAAATAAGAAAGTTGTAAAACATAACCTTTAAATTAACTTGGACTCTACTTTTGTATTCAGAATATTTTGTTAGTCTCTCTAGTTTTATTAACAAACTCCCTCACATAAAACTACTGTGAGTATACTGAAAAGGCTTTTTGTCCATAATGCTGAATAAAATGAAGAACTATTTTCTTGTCTACCATAAAACAATGCTTATTTTTTCTCCCAGAAAAAAAAAAATCTCTGAGAATGGATCAGTTTTAACTTCAGTGGGCAGGGGAGAAATCAGATATCAACCATTACGTGTAACAACACATAAAGCCCAAGATACTTAATACAAGGAAACTGAAAAGTTGTTTCTGAATAATACAATGCAAACTCATAAATATTTCTGCTTTATTTCTCCTGAATTTCATCATACCCCTTTAGTACCATCCTGTAAGTCACATAGCATATGTCTTTATTTTCTTCAGTTGAAGAAAAATTAAAATAGACTTTCAGCTTCTTTCTCTTCATTCTCTCTCAGCCAGACTTTATATTGGATCAGGTAATTACATAAATCTCAAAACAAAAGTGCAGAAAAATGAGAAAAGATAGCTACATAAAATTTATAACTGTGCAATGGACTTCAATACAACCCTTTCCTATCTTTTCTATTTTTTCAAAATAGCATTTCAAATCATATATTTTATGTTTGATATGTCTGCCATGTCCCCACTCTGTTCACATATTTTTTTCCCATCATTTTTACAATTGATATAGGGGAGTTCATCCCTTCATTAACAAGGGAAAAAAAAACCACTTATCTTGTCAAAACTTACTGAAAGGTGGGATACTAAATTGTCAGCTCTTTGGCACTCCCTCACCTAGAGTTCAAAATTCTTTCTTTCAACAAATAAAAACCCACACAGAAAAAAAAAAGTTAACAAGACATTAACCTTCCAAATCATGAAATAGATCATCTCTGAATATACACTATTTGTTATTTTCTGCTTTCAGAGAATAGAACAGGAATGTGATTTCTATTGTACTGAATAGTCAAGAGTAAACAAGAGTCTTGTCACTATAGGTTAAATTTGGATGTAGCTAACCTTTTTCTGGCTTGGAAATCTGAAATTTGAACTTCCACTAAGGAAATCATATCCTTTGCAAAGGACTTATGATTTTGTATATGTTTATAAATATGTTTTAGTATCCAAATTACAAGAAAAACAACAGACACAGTACTCTGTCAATAACTTTAATATTAAAGAGTCCATAGGCCATCTAATAAAATGGACCTCAGACCTTAGACCTCAGACCTTCCTAACTATCAGAGCTATCTCTTTTCCCCAGAGCTTTGATTTTATAGGTTTTGATTATCAAACATGCAAAAGACACATGGTAAATTACAAAATTTTATTAGTTGGTCGACTTTGATTTTGACTCTTCAGCAGAGTCAGAAATGATCCTCAGAATGATGGGTCATAATATGGGAAAGACAAGGATCATTTCTGTTGACTAAGTGGTCATAATATGATCACCTGCTCATGTTGAACAAGAAAATGGAATGGAAAAAAACAAAAATAAATTGGGGTTCTTTCAAAATTATGCCAAAGTTGCCTATTCATGATAGAATTTGAGCAAAACAGGATGAAGTTATCTTTGTTAGCATTTCTGTGGTATTACAAGTGAGTTTCATAACTGATAAAGAAGTAATAAACATTGGATTAAATTTTGAGGCTTAATTTATGAAGGTCTACATAAGAATTTATCTCATCTAATCCTAATTATCCTAATGGAAGTACAAGCTATAAAGTAATAAAGGAAAAAATTAATTGATGAATGTTCCGTTCTCAGGATCTCATCCAGAGGATCATCATCCTGAGGATCCTTGAGATCTCATCTCATCCTGAGAGCCTTGCAATGTAGTCTTCAGAATACACTATCAGAGGAGACTCAAAAAGGGAGCAATAAGTGAAAATGAAATACGTGTGTGTGGGGGGAAGATTGACATTACTAAAGATCCAGGAGAAATAAAATAAGACGGTTGCACAAGCAGATTGGAAATAACAGGATAGGCATTAATAGCATAAGGAAAATGACTTTCAAATTTAATTTTTAAGAGTTCAGGTATTTTATCCACAAATAATAATAAAAAAAAAAAAGGGAAATGATAGCAGTGATGAGAGAGAGAACAGTGTGAATTTTGAATAGAGCATGGAATAGCAACAGTTTGTTCCTGAGTGCTTTGAGAAATGAAAATTGTGAGGGAAAAATTTATGACCTTCATAACAGAAATAATTGAGAAAATAAAAAGAAAACCTTCAATACACCTTGCCAAGTCACACCAAAGAAACAAAAAAGCAAATGATAACTGGGAACATAAATACACAGAGTGGAAGGACATTCTGAAAAAAGGAAAACAAAAATGATAGAAATAATAATGATAGAAGAAAAAATGCTGTCCATACACATGCAATATTCATCTCAAAGACAAAATGTGTACAGACAGCCTAAAGATCATAGGTGTCTTAAAAGAACACAGCAAGTCAAAAACCCAAATACCATAATGTGATAAATAATTCAAGAAAGCAGCCCTGGACTATTAAACATAGAAAACAAAGTGCCATTGGAGAGAATACATAAATTGCCTGCAGCAAAAAAGGAAAAGGCTACAAACTCTACAAATTTAACTATTGAAATTTAAATATTTCCATTGAGAAAAAACAAGCAAATAATTCTGAAATTGGGGATGGCATAATATATTACAACGAATTAGGATATAGTCCAAGGTAACCTACAATTATAATTACAAATTCAAGGCTTAATCATAAATGAAAGAAGATGGATGTTCAACAATAAAGTTTCATTTGAAATATTCTTATAAAGAAAACCATACTTGAAGAGATTATTTTCTTCTGAAGCACCCTAGACAACAAAAATGGATTAGTGGTGAAAGGATATAGTAGTCAAGGACAACAACAGTAAAATAATGATTGCAAAGAGACATGCAAGGGACTATTTCTAAATGAAGACAAGAAGATGAATACATATGAAAGACAGATGGAGGAAATAATGGTCTGAGAGTCCAGAAGCATTTTGAAATGAACCTTATGGAGACCAGCATTCAGGTGAATAAAGTATGTGTGTGTGTGTGTGTGTGTGTGTGTGTGTGTGTGTGTGTGTGTGTTTGTGTGTGTGTGTGTGTGTGTGTGTGTGTGTGTGTAGAGAATGAATTTGTATTAATAGTTTTTATCTTCAAAATATATAAATATTTTTCAACATTTAACCTTGCAAACTCTTGTGTTCCAAATTTTTCTCCCTCTCTTCCCTTTATCCCCTCCCCAAGATAGCAAGTAATCTAATATAGGTTAAACATGTGTAATTCTCCTGAACAAAACATATATACACATTTATCATGCTGTACAAGAAAAAATAGCTCAAAAAGGGGGGAAATTAGAAAGAAAAAAGCAAGCAAACAAAAAGAAAAAAGTGAAAATGCTATGTTGTGATCCACATTCAGATCCCATATTCCTCTTTCTGGAAGCAGATGGCTCTTCAACCATAAGTCTATTGGAATTGGCCTGAATCACCTCATTGTTGAAAAGAGCCAAGTCCATCACAGTTGCTCATCACATAATCTTATTGTTGCGGTGTAAGATCTTTTCTGGTTCTTCTAATTTCACCTTGTATCAGCCCTACAGGGAATTCATTAAAAATAGTCATATGCTGGGAAGTAGAGAGAGAAGGAAGAGAACAATAGAAAATTGTATTATGTGTCCTGGTTAATTTGAAGGCTAGTAATGAGATTTTTTCACAAGGAAATTTTTAAACTATAAATCTTGTAGTTTGCAGCCTTTTCCTGCCCCAGACAGTTATATAAGTTTATTTAATTAATACATTTCACTGAGAAATATAGTATGTAATTGATATGAGAATATGATTGGAGGGGAAGGGATATTAATGAGAAGATGATGGAGTAGTACTGTTTTGCTAAGGCAATATTTCCATCAATAAATAACAAAAATAATTTTAAAGAATGGAAGGGAGATGCTGTACATTTGGTTGAATCATTGACTCACTGAATTTTAAAGTTGAAAAACACTTTAGAATCCAGCTAGTCAAATTGTACTTTAAAAAGTGATTATCATGCCTCTGTTTGAAGAATTAAAATGAAATAGAAGCCACCACTCCCATGACAATTCATTCTACCTTTGGATAATGATTGGACAAAGAATTCCTAAAATTAGCCATAAACTTTCTTGTTAGTATCTTTCTAAAATTATTGTTGATACCATCTTCCAGGGCCAAAAAAATGAATAAGCATAGTCTATCTTTCTCATAACAGCTCTTCAATAATTTAGTCCACTCTTACATACAGTCTTCTGTTCTTTAGGAAATTATCTTCAGTTTCTTTAACTGAAGTTTCTATGGGGTGGACTCATGGAAAAGACATGATCAGAAAGGCACATAATTTTATAAAGCATATACTATGTGTCAGGTACTATGCCAACTAGTTTAAAATAGTATTTCAAGGTCCTGTATATACTAATATGATCAAAATGCATGGGTCTTTTTAATGCAAGTAATTATTTTTTTTTTTATGTCAAATATATCAGGGACAACCATAGATCATTTTTCTAGAAAAATTCTGCTACAATGACAATGAGCCATGAATAATTGCTCTCTGAGCTTTTTATTCAATCATTTCTAGAAAACAACAAATTATATTAATCTAGTTTATAGCTTTCAATCTTTCCAACATTAATAATTTAACTATTAAATTGTTAAAATATAATTAAACAATGCAGTAATTCTATGAATCTACATTTTACTTAGTAACTCTATTTTAAAAATGTCAGTCTAACACACTCATTTGCATCTATGTAATTACTACGTCCTGTTCTAGATGTTCAGTGACAATTATTTTAATGAACTAATGCAGAATTTGCTTAGCAATGAGGTCAAGTTCACTGGCCTTTCCTTTGTCAGTTTTATTCTCCTTATCCTTTTGTACTTGTTCTTACTTTTTTTTTCTTGTTTTTCGTATTTTTTTTGTTTACCTTTTTCAATTTTCTGCTTCCTCCTCTTCCTCCTCCTCTTCCTTCTTCTCTTCCTCCTCTTCTTTCTCCTCTTCTTTCTCCTCCTCCTCCTCCTCCTCCTCTTCCTCCTCTTCCTGTTCCTCCTTTTCCCTCTCCTCCTCCTCCTTCTCTTCTTTCTCAAGTCCGTTTATATATTGTTCTTTTCCATGATTATTTAGATCTTATCGCAGTAGCTCAGCAATCAAAACTGCCAGTTCTTTCAGTACTGGAGGGAGAATTGATAAAGAGAAAAGCAAAGACATATTATAAAGTAAAATACAAAAATAAAGATCACTTATCAAGAAGGAGAAAATGGATCATGTTTGGGAAATAGATTATAAACTTGGTGTAATGATATAAATTATAAGTATTTGGGAGAAAATTTTTATTGTGGAACCTAAAGTACTAAAGCATTTTTACTATATGTCCTTCATTCTTGAAATAATCTTCTTCCTCCTTTTTACCTCTGATTTCCACAGTTTATTTCAAGTTCCTTCTAAAATCCTACTTTCTACAGAAAATATTTATCAAGCACCTCTCTTTAAATCTATTCTTTCTCCTGTAACTCTTTCAAAGTAATCCAGAATATATATTGTTACTAAATTGGCAAAGACATATTGTCTCTTCTATTCAATGAGTTTAAACTGAAAATTTGCCTTCTTTTCATTCTAAGAGCTTAACACAGTAACTAGTAGATTATTAATAAATTATTATTGGTTGATTGTTTGATTGATATAAAAAGTGAGGTTTATTTGTGTGTTAGATTCTTCCTCCAATAAGAAGAAACTTAGATCCATCTATCTTCTTTCTTTGAATTCCTTTCTAAAAATAGACATTTGACTCTAGAAGGGGTCTTAGAAACTATGAAGTATACCTTAATTATTTTACAAATGAGTTATTGAATACTTGAAAGGTTAAATGACTTTACTAAAGTTACACAGGAAATGCAGATTCTCTGCTTATAAATCCATGTCAGTTTTCATTATACTTTGCTATTTTCCTATAAGAGAAATATTATGAAGGACTTTAAAAAAAGTTAGTATTGTGTATACATCAGTGGATCAAGGGCATGATTATTAATTATCTCTTGCATCACTATATAACTGATTCTTCACTTTTTTGTAATCATATATTTGATGTTCTCTAAATCAGTTATTTAATGTCCTTTTTGCGTAGCATAATCCCTTTGGCAGTCTGGTGACATCCTTAGAATAATGCTTTTAAAGTAAACAATATAATTAATTTTAATTTTAAATTTGTAAAATATTTTGCAAATATCATGTCATTTGCTTTTCATAACTTTCTTAGAAGAAAAGTATTATTTTCATCTCAATTTTACAGATAAGGAAACTAAGGAAGATAGAGATTAAATTCCATACTCAAAGTAACAGTGCTACTAAGTATATGATTCTATAATTAAACTCAGATCTTCCTCACTTGGGTCAAACAGTACAAATAGAAAGTCAAACCTAGAATCAGGAAGACTCATCTTCCTACATTTAAATCTGGTCTCAGATAGTGTTTGTGTGACCATAGACAATTTGCCTTAGTTCTTTTTCTGCAAAATGATCTGGAGAAAGAAATGACAAATTACTTTAGTGTATTTGCCAAGAAAATTTTAATGGGATCACAACATGACTGATGTAACTGAAATGACTGAACAATAATGACAACAGCAACAACAAAAACTTTTTGATTTCCAAGTTAGGTATAGATCTAATTGTGTCAAAATGGTTTACAATATAAAATAATTGAATTGGAATATAGTTTAATTGATAAATAGATATAAACATATATAGATGCATCTATAAACAAATTCATAAATTCCAGATTAAGAATCCCTTATTTGTATATTTTTTTAATGTAATTTATTACTAGTGTTCTAGCTGATGGTGATTATCATATGCTTTTCCATTTCTCTTAAGATGATACACAAAATTAATTTTTCAGAAGGTATAGAATTCCATAATTTACAGCCATTTCATATTACTGAAAGGATATTGATGTTAAAAATATGGATCTCTGTTTCTGGGAGAAGCTGGAGATCAATAAAAGATCTACTCAAATTTCCAAAAGCATTCTAATAATGGAGCATATTTCTTAAAGATTAACCGCATAATTTTAATTAACTTATTAACCCTGGAGGAGCTATTGCATAAAGGAAATCTCATAAGCCTTCCTACATGTAAACATTGTCCTTACAATTCATCTAACATCATATAGTTTCAAGGAAGATAAAGTACAAATATTTATTGAAGTAGCCATAAAGTCATTTTGGAAAAACTATACTCTTTTTCACCTTCTGACTAAAACAATATTTGATTATCTTAGTGAAGAAGTGATATTTGTCACAACTTCTTGCTAGTATAAAAATAAAAAAAAATGCAAGAATGATGAAAATACTTTTTATTCGGTTTAATACTCACTTAGATTGTGTGGGTCCCAAGTTTTAAATTTAACTTGAATTTCTTCAGATTTTAATTTCATTAATAGATAGGAAGAATGCCTTTTCTCTGCTTAATAAAGAAGATAAAATTCAGAAATTACTGTCTCTATTTTCTAGTGTGTTTTTGTAAAATAAAAAAAAAGCTTTCTCATAAGATTCATATATGATTATACAGATTGATATTGTGTTTATTTAAAAATGACAAATATGACCCTAGAAAAGAGTTCAGCAAATTTACAACTAAGCATAAGAAGCAATAGAATAACAGATAGTTTTCATATAATGCAAAAACTAACTTAAAAAACAAAGTTTGTGAAAAATGTGGAGCCAGTGATATGTCTATTAACATAAGATTCCATAAACCTTGTAGTACTAGATCTAATACTAGAGAGCTGTCTTTGTGTGTGTGTTTGTGTGTGTGTGTGTGTGTGTGTGTGTGTGTGTGTGTGTGTGTCTGTTTCTTTTGGAGGGAACATATTGTCTTGACACAGATAGGTGAATAAACCTGAATACCACTGCTGAGGATGTCAAAGTGGAGAGAGAATAGAGAGGGTCAGGTTGGACAAGGAAATGATTATCTGGGGAAGGATAACTGCCAGGTGAGGCATCTTCTGGAAAAGTTTGCTATTTTCATTATTATTATTACTGGTAATGGTAATGGTGATTGATGATGGTGATGATGATAATGACAATGTTGATGATGATAATAAAGATGAAGAAAACTTTCTAAGTGCTAATCTATTTGTAATTGTTAGAGATGCGCAAGTATTCTCAGGGATCTCTAAATTTCTTTCTTTTTTTTTTTGAAGCCTTTAGCAAAATTTATTTACATAGGGAAAAATACATGACAAGTTAGAAAGTTAATAATAATAATAATAATAATAATAACAATTATTATTATTATTATAATTATTATTATTATTATTATTATTATCAATGGCTAGGTCTCTTTTTTTTTCTACCTTTCTCCTTCCTTCTCTTTCCCTCTTTTCTCCTTTTTCTTTCCTTTACTCCCTCCCCCTTCCTTTCTTCTCTCCCTCCCTCCTTCCTTCTTTTTTTTTCTTTTAGATTCATTTTTTAAATTTTATTGTTTTATTATTATTTTTTAATTTATTTTTTTTGCATGAGTATTTTTATAACATTATCCCTTGTATTCATTTTTCCGAATTCCCCCCCCCTCTTTCTACTCCTTCTCCTAGATGACAGGCAATCCCATACATATTAAATGTGTTATAGTATAACCTAAATACAATATATGTGTGTAAATCCAATTTTCTTGTTGCACTTTAAGAATTGGATTCCGAAGGTATAAGTAACCTGGGTAGAAAGACAGTAGTGCTACTAGTTTACATTCAATTACCAGTGTTACTTCTCTGAGTGTACATGTTTCTGTCTATCATTGATCAACTGGAAGTGAGTTGCATCTTCTTTATGTTGAAGATATCCACTTCCATCAGAATACATCTTCATACAGTATTGTTGTTGAAGTGTACAGTGATCTTCTGGTTCTGCTCATTTCATTCAGCAAGGGATCTCTAAATTTCAACACTCTGAAAACCAAGTTATTATTTGTTCTTCCCTAGGAATATTTCTTTCAGTATAGTATTTATGATACTTATAATACCATATGATTTAATATCATATTTTCCTTTTTTCTTGAAATAGCTCTAATAAAAAGGGATTTCTAATCAACTAATCTGTATTATCAGCTTGAACTGTATTTTTATCATCTCAGTTTTTCTTTCTTTGTCACATATATAAGAACTAGCATCCATACACAACCATGTACATAGACATATATATGTTATATTCATACATATGTATATCTAACATCTCTCACTTTCTTTTGATTTGGAATATGTGGACATGACCTCCCTGAACTTATCAAGGAGGTGAGAACCCCAAAAAAGAAGGTGATCATGTCTTCCCTGACTGCTCAAAAAAGGAGTGAAAACACCATAAAAACTGGTGATCATGCCCTCCCTGACATCTCAGGAAAAGAGATGAAAACACCAAAGAAAATGGGAAATCAAATCAGATTAGAGTGTTTCTGAAGGGGCTCACTCTTAATACAGGTATACATAAATCCATCAATATGGGAGGAATTACACATAATTACATAAATTACATAAGCACATAGTAATATAACACAGGCTAGTAGTGATATAACAAATAACATGAATCAACATGAGAGTTTATACATGTCTATAAGTCCTAGAAATAGTCCAAAAGTAATCTATTGTCCATAAGTTCATGTGCCAGGAATCCAATAATTCCTGCAAGCTTTGAAGTCTAGCAATAGTGTCATCTTGTGTTAGGTAATCCAGGGATTCCTCCTGGTTTTCAAGTCCTGCAACAGTCTCTTTATCGGCCATGGTCTTTTAGTATCAGATTTAGATTTTCTCCTTTGTTTTGAGGTTTTTCTCCTTTTCTGTATCTTTCCAGGTGCTCATTGCCACCCATCTGTTACCTTCTCCATCTGTAGAAATACAAACAAACCCCCACTCCCAGGAAGTTAACCTATCTAATCCCTTCTATTTACCACTTTCTAAATCTCTCCTCATCATCTGGTAATTACATTAGAGCTGTTTGGACTGAACACTGTCCTGTTGGTTTAAAAAGCCTGTATTCTCCCCAATTGTAATCTCTTTCTGCCATGTGATTGTGTTTTGGCTTATCACATCAGAGTACTGACCTTCTAAAGATTTCTGGGTGTAAATTCAGCTGCCATCATACCCCCACTTATCTTTTGATTGATATCTTGGAGCTGGGCCATGCCTCTCATTTCCCTGGGTCAACCTACATTCTGAGGCCCAGTGGAAGCACTTGTGGCATTTCGGACATGGGGTTTTGGGTTTTATTCTCTCACCCTGTCCTTTCACTCTATCTCTGTATCTACACTGAGCTCTAAGATGTCCTATTTTTCCACACTGAAAACATCAACGATTTTCTCTAGAAGTCCTTTGCCAAGAGGGACCCTCTTGTTCCTCATTGTCTGAGTGTAATAAACATTTGTGCCCACTGTGGCACAGCGTCTTATGATGTCCTCTAAAGGAGCATCTTTGTGTAGTCCTCATATAATTCTTCTGCAAACTCCATTGGCATTTTCCTTAGCCAGATGTCTGATCATTATTTCTGTAGTTTCATTTTCTCCAATGGATCTTGTGACAGCTGTTTGCAAACATTCCACAAAATCAGCAAAGGGTTCATTGGGACCTTGCTTTTCTTTTCTTTTTTTTTTTTTTTTTTTTTTTTTGTGAAGGCTTTACCTTCATCTTTTTCTGGGAGAAAACCCCAAGCTTTTATTGCATTCTTAGACATTTGGTCATACACTGTTATTGGATAATTAATCTGTGCTGAATTCTATCCATACTGACCTTCATCTGCTAGTTGCCCAAAAATAATTAGTACATTAACTCTTGTTTGCCTATTTTGTTGGGATTGAATCCTACCTAATTCATGATACTCCAAAAGCCACAGTAAGTTTTGTCCAGATTCTAAACATCCTTGCTGTGGACTTCCAATCACCGGGGGTTAGGATTTCATAAGCCAAACTATCTAGTAACATCTTAGCATAGGATGATGTAGCCCCATAAAGAAAGCAGCCTTTTTTCAGATCCTTAATTTTATCCAAATCAAAAGGCATGTACCTTTTCCTTTTCCGACCTGAAGAGTCAACCTCTTCAATCACGGAGTATACATTTATTTTTAAATCAGATATATTCTGTCCTTCATTTTTTGCCTTAACCAATCAATGCCTTTTGTAATCTTGTCACAGGCTGCTTAATAGGTGGTCCTGTTTGTGTCACTGCCTCTCCCCCTCCTCCTTCTCCCTCTAGCCATGAAGGGTTAATTGAGGGAAGTAGGTTAGGGGATGGGAAATGCTCCTGTTGTGAAGTGCCACACTCAGAATTGTACTTAACTCCATTCTTATCTGATTCTTCATTCTTTTCATCTAGCTTATTTGGCATTTCCCCCTCCTGTTCTTTCTTCTTTTTTCTTATTATATAACTTATATACTTTCCTAAAGCCAGTTGTATTCAATTATATGTATTAAGTGTGTCTTTAGAAATTGAGTCAGGTCCACTATCATTGTAGAATCGACATAGTTGCTGTCCTACTAATTTCCACTCCTCTACATCCAATTCTTTTTCCATAGAGAAGCAAGGAGATGTGTACTGTACAGTTTCTAAAAGTTCAGTGATCTGCTCACAAATTATAATCAAACCTTGGCTTTTCATAACCCTGACAATGCTCTCTATACATTTTCCTTGAAGAGAAACAGAAGTCTGTTTTCTAAACATCTGTACCATTTTAACTGAAATACTATTTTAGGCCTTTAACAAAGTTCCTTTGTTGTACTCACCCTAATTTCTTGGTCACAGATGAAGGTTCTTGGTCCCACGTTCAGATGCCAAAATGTAATATTCTCTCTAAAATGTAATGTTCTTCTTAAAATATATTGTTATCTGGGAGGTTTCTTGGGGGAGCTTCTGGGAACAGCCTTCATTTCAGTTCAGTGTAATAATCACCTCATATGCAGCCAGGAGTTAAAATCCAAATCCTTTATTTTCTCCTTCAAAGGAGGGGCCTCTTCTTTTCCTGGGGCCTAGTTAACTTTAATAGAGGCCTATCTCTTTCTTAGGTTCTTAGAGCTCTTGTTGCTAGTCCTTTGTCTCTGCCAGCTTCAGCCTTTTGTCCTCCCCATGTCTCCAGCCAGCACAAAGGTAGAAGGGAATGAATCTGACTCTGCTTCCAAGAGTGGGCTTGTAGATTATAGTGGGCTTGTGGGAGCTCCTTTCTTATATGCTGCACACTGAATATACTCCAGTCATTACATCACTAGGAAACAATTATTTGTTGTAGGATTAAATCAATGCTAGATTAGATTTAACCATTTTCTCCTCAATTGGACTTAGTACTTTGTTTCAATTCTGGCCCATAACATCTCCTTGTAGTGTCAGATCAATCATACTGAACCATGCTACATTAGATAATTATTGTCTCCATCAATTTCACTGTCTTAGCACCTTGTAAGAATTCTAACATGAATATATATATATATATATATATATATATATTTATGTACACACACACACACATATATATATATACATATATATTTATGTACACATATATATGCATATGTACATATATGAAATATTTCCAAAAATAGCATTAATGAGATAAAACTAAAACGATCATATTATAATCATGACTTACTATTAATAATGACCATGTCGAATCAAATTACTCCATGAGAAGAAAAAAAGATCATTAATAGTTTTTCCTTTGCCAAATCTATCCATAGATATTAACCCAAAATATATATTTTTTTAACTTGAAAGGAACTGAAAAAAGTTAGATTCAAGGAAATCATGGTTTGGTGGGCAATATGCATTTTTATGCTCCCATACTTATGTTTTTTCTTTCACGCTCCCGTACTTAGTTTTTTTTTTTCTTTAACATGTGAATCTAGGATTTTGACACCATGGTGCTCTACCTTACTTTTCTTCCTGCCATCATTCTTTTATGCTCCTTAATTCTTTTTACCACTTGCCTATGAAAAGGGATGTAATTTAATTTGAACAAAATTATTTAGTTCAAGTAAATATAAGTAGCGTTTTTCCTATATTTCCAATTGCCAAATAGCGTTCTAAGAAAAAAGTGAAAATACTCCCTGGCTTCAAAAGACCTACTTTCTGTAGATGAGAGAAGAAATGTACAGGGATGAGTAAATTTTAAAAAATACACATGAAATAAAAAATGTGATTTTAAAAGTGTCCTAAATCAGCAAAAAGTTAAAAAGCTTGCTGTAGGAACTGCACTGGAGCTAAGGTTTAAATATATATTTTGCAGATATCTCTGGACTCAGATTTTCTAATGCTATCTGCATTTGGGTTTGATAATCAAAGTTGGATTAACTACTGTGTGAAGGTTTTGCAACAGATGAGGATGCTTTCAGAGATTGTTAAATATGCCATGCTTGTTTATTTCTAAATGAGGTTTGTTGAATTTGACTCCAGGCATATGAAATAGAGAAGTTCTTTTCTTGTCTTCAGAGTGTGTCCCTTTCATGTGTGATGCATCTGATTTAAACTAATAATCAATCATAAAGTTATAGATTTAGGGTTTGGAAGTAACTGTAGAAAAACACCATCCAACATTCTCATTTACCAATGCATAAACTGAGGAAAAAGAAAATTTAAATTTGCCCCAGTCCACATAACTATTCAATATGTGGGTCAATAATTTAATTAAGGTTTTCCCAAGCCACATTCAAACATCTTCTTTGCAATGTCTTACTATCTGTCTTGTTCATTCCTTTTCTAAATCTGCTTACTTCAAAATTACAAAATTTTAAAATTTCAAAGGGCTTTAAAAGCCATTGACTCCAATCTACAGCCAAAAAAATAGATCTTCCTACACTAAACCCAGGAAGTATTTCTCTATCTTTTCCTTAGCAATCTCCTGATGCAGGTCATTTTACTTTGAAACATTGCTAGTTGTTAGGTGCTAATTGTACTTATATGAAAGTTAATTTCCCGTCTCTATAATCTTCCATGTACACTCTGGGCCATTATTCTGCTTTTTGGGAAAAAAGAGAGCAAATTTCAATTCTCTTTTTTGTGGGATCTTTGCAAATACTTTAAGGTAGCTACTTCATTCTCTCAAGTTTGAAATAATACCTTCTCACTTTTCTCCTTTTTTGGTATCAGCAAAGGTCAATAGTTAGCTGTCGTTTAATTCCATTTAATTTTGAGATAAATTATTATGTTTACCCTAATTAAGATAGGGCTATCTGAAGAAAAATGATATATATATTTTTCATCCAAGGGTTCTGATAAAGGCCTCATTTCTAAAATACATAGAGAATTGACTCAAATATAAAGAATACAAACCATTCTTCAATTGATAAATGGTCAAAGACATGAACAAACAACTTTCAGAGATAGAAATTAAAATCATTTATAGACATGAGAAAAAGCTCTAAATCACAATTGATCAGAAAAATGCAAACTAAGACAACATCGATGTACTACCATATATCTCTCAGATTGACCTAGATGACAGGACAAGATGATGATAAATGTTGGAGGGGATGTGGAAAAATACTAATACATTGTTCATGGAGTTGTGAACTGATCCAACCTTTCTGGAGAGCAATTTGGAACTATGCCCAAAGAACTATCAAACTGCATACTCTTGATGCAGCAGTGTCTCTACTGGGTCTGTATCCCAAAGAAATCATAAAAAAGGGATTTTGCATGTTCAAAAGTGTTTGTAACACACCTTTTTGTAGTCACAAGGAATTGGAAAGAAAGTGAGTGGATTCCCCTCAATTGGGAAATGGTTGAATAAGTTATGGTTGATATGAATGTAACATAATATTATTATTATTATTTTTATATTTTAATAGTTTTTATATGCATGGATAATTTTAGAATATTGACAATTGCCAAAACTTTTGTTCTAATTTTTCTCCTCCTTTCCCCTCCCCAAGATGGCAGGTTGACCAATACATGTTAAATATGTTAAAGTATAAATCAAATACAATATATAGTTACATGTCCAAACAGTTGTTTTGCTTTAAATAATAATTGGACTTTGAAATAGTGTATAATTAGCCTGTGAAGGAAATCCAAAATGCAGGTGAACAAAATTAGAGGGATTGGGAATTCTATGTAGTGGTTCATAATCATCTCCTATAGTTCTTTTGCTGGGTATAGCTGGTTCAGTTCATTACTGCTCTCTTGGAACTGATTTGGTTTATCTTACTGTTGAAAATGGCCATGTCCATCAGAATTGATCATCATATAATATTGTTGTTGAAGTATACAACGATCTCCTGGTCCTGCTCATTTCACTCAGCATCAGTTCATGTAAGTCTCTCCAGGCCTTTCTGAAATCAGGCTGTTGATTGCTTCTTATAAAAATAATATTCTGAAAATTGTGGTATATGAATATTATGGAATATTATTTTTCTAAAGAAATGACCAACAGGATGATTCCAGAAAGGCCTGTAGAGATTTTTATTAACTGATGTTAAATGAAGTGAGCAGCACCAAGAGAATATTGTACACAGTGGCAACAAAATTATGTGATGATCAATTCTGATGGGCGTGGCTCTTTTCAATAATGAGGAGATTCAGTTCAATTCCAATGGACTTCTGATGGAGAAAGACATTTGCACCCAGAAAGAGCACTGTGGAGATAAGTGTGGATCACAACAAAGTATTTTCACTTTTTTTGTTGTTATTTGCTTGCTTTTTTTTTTTTTTTCAATTTTTTTTCCTTTTTGCCCTGATTTTTCTTTTGCAGCATGATAAATGTGGAAATATGTATAGAATAATTACACACATTTAACATGATTTTGGAATACTTGCTGTCTAGGGAAAGCGTTAGAAAGAAGAGAGGAAAAAAGCTTGGAATATAGATTTTTGCAAGAGTGAATGATGAAAACTGTATTTGCATGTACTTTGAAAATTAAAAGCTATTATTACAAAGAAAAAAAAGACAGGGCTTCCTATTTTTATTCATTAAGAGTTTCACAAAATATATTTGTATTTCAAGATGGTACATTTACTTCTAAGGTGGATATCAATTTCTCCTATTTGCTGGATCCATCACCAAGTTCCTAATCATTGTCTCCTTTATGCCTAGAATTCAATAAAAGGTAGAACTGGGACAGGAGACAAATGATTTATCCAAGGTGTTCTGGGTGAGAAAATAAGATATTTGTAAATAGCACTTAACACAGTGATTAGCACATAGTGGTGTTTTTTAACTTTTTGTTTCTTTCACTTTCTCCTTCTGTGTGTGATACAACATATTAGTTGTTGCTTTCTTTCCTAACTTCAAGGTCACTCCATTCATTGGGCTGTTGTTTTAGAACCTGCAATTATCTTGTGTGTACCAGAAAATGTTTATAAGAAGCAGCATTCAAATCTTGATCTTCCTAACGGAACAGAAAAAAAAATATTCTTTTATTTAAAATTATTTATTTTGGTTTATAACTGAAAATTAAGAATAAAAACAAGATCAATAACAACTTCCAAATGTATAGTAAATTATAATTAATAAATAGGAAGTATAGAAATGAGATCAAAGAAAAAGAAGATTTCTACTTTAGTCCTTACTTCAGTGCTGAGAGGAAAAAAAAAGTTTTGTTCATCTTATTGAAAAGTATATTTATCATTTTTATGTGGATTTATTGAGCATTGTGGCAACTGACACCATTTCCCCCCTGTACTCTTTAGAATTTATAGATTCATTCAAAGACATACATGTCCTAATTTACTTTCAGGAGCTGGAAGAAATGGGGTGACCTCTGATATAACTTGCTATTTGTTACTTATAAAATTTCAGGTAGCTAGAAAATATGCAAGTCATCCTGGTTATAAGATGATTCCCCCAGGTGGTTTCAAGACTTGATTTGAACAAAATGATGGCCTTTCCAAACTCCCTGTACAACAACCCAGATCTGTCATAACCATGTGGGAATGACTAGTGGGACATGATTTAAGAAACTTTCATTTATCAAATGTGCAAGGTTGAAAAGCAGCTAAATTCAACAGAATTTTCTTCAGTTTTAGTGTAATATCACAAGCAAATACTTTAACTTTCTTTCTAAAGTCATTCCAAAGTAGCAGTAACTCTTTCAAGGCTGAATTCAAAGAGAGGGACAATAGACACTTGGAGAATATTTCCAACAGTTTTCACTATGGAAATGCCAGAGCAGATTGGTGAAGTTGCAGTGGTGTAGTATTTTCTCAACGAACCATTTAAAAGAATTGAGATATAACAACTTGGCCATGGAAAACCATGCAGCATAGCTGACTAGATATCATCAGTTCAAATTTGAATCCTCAGACTTCTCACTATTTCATTTATGTTCTCAATGTATATGCAGACTCTAAGAATGTGTTGTAAAACTGAAAGTAAGTTTTCTTGACTGTGCATATGGCTCAGTACTCATTGTATGATTCATGAATGAGTTTATAACTGAAATAGTATTTTTACCATTTTCCTACATATAATAAACCCATATAAAATAATTATAACTAAAAAGAAAAGGAATTAAGTTAGTGGAACACTCCTTTTCCCAGAGATAACATTATCTCAGATATTCTGAGCAGTAGGTGGAGTTGTAGATAGAGTGCAGAGAGTGGATTCAGGAAGAATTGAATTCAATTCAGCCTAATGAATTTACTATCTTTGTGATCCAGGGCAAGACACAATCTCTTTTTTGCCTTGGTTCCTTCATAAGTAAAATAGAAATAATAACACTTTTTAAAGTTATTGTTAAGATTGATTACATAATAATAATAAAGCATTACAGTTCCTTTATTTAGGTATAATTATTGTTATTTTTGTATTTTTTTGTAATAGCAACAATACATACATATCAAATGCTTGTGAACAATGCAATTGTTCTGTGTTTTAATGTTTGACTATTTTGTTGAGTTGATTCTTATGGGGTTAGAGATATGAAATTGCTCAAATAGCACATCATCTTTCCTATTTCAGATTAGGAACCAAGGCCAGAGATTAATTTTTTTTTTTTTTTTTCAAGGAGTCACAGAGAGTATGTTGTGGAATCAAAATTGAAATCTAAGTTCTTTGACTCCAAATTGATCACCTTCAATACATCATGCTTCCTATTAATACTTGTGCTTAACTATACTACAGCTCTCTATACACATGAGTTTATATTAAGATTTTAGATATTTATTTAAAGGATTATTCCATATTCAAGTGGTCCATATTCATTATTCATCTTAATGGCTAAAACAACTCTTTCCAATTTATGTGCATGGGGAGGGGAAGGATTTTTATTTTTTATTTAATTTACATCTATTTTCTTAATCAAATACAAACAAAAAATGTAACATTTATTTTTGCAAATTATTCAAATAATTTTTCTCCCTTCCTTCTCCTCTTCTTGAGAGAAGCAAGTAATTGGTTATAAAGTATGCATGTGCAGTCATTCTTCATACTGGTCATGTTCTAACAGAAAATAGATCAAAGCCAAAACCAAAACAAAATAATTGAAGAAAAAAAAAAAAAGTTTTTTTTTTTTTTTTTTTTTTTTTTTTTTAATATGCTTCAATCTGCATCCAGACTTTATTAAGTCCTTTTTCTGGAGCTTGAAAGTGTTTTTATTATAATTTCGTCAGATTCATCTTGGATCATTGTTTTGCTGAGAATAGCTACATCATTCCCTATTAATTACCATATAACATTGTGATTACTGTGTACAATGTTCTCCTCGTTCTGCTCCCTTGACATTGTGATAGTTCATTAAAGTCTTTAAGTTTGTTTGTGTTTTTTTTTCCCTTGAAAACATTCTGCTCATAATTTTTATAGTACAATAATATTCCATCACAATCATATAGTAAATCTTATTTAGGCATTTCTCAATAGATGCCTATCCACTCAAATCCCACTTTTTCATGGTCAAAGAAAGCTCTATAAATATTTTAGTACATAAAGATGTTTTTGCTTTTGTCTCTTTGAGGCACAAAAATACTAGTGGTATTTTTGAATCAAAGGATATGCAGTTTTATAACTCTTTGTGCATGATTCCAAATTATTTTCCAGAATGATTGTATTGTTCATAACTCCAACAAGAGAGCATTAGGGTCTTTGTTTTTCCTATCCCTTCCAATATTTATCATTTTCTTTTACTGTCTTATTAGTCAATCAGATAGATGTGAAGTAGTACTTTAGTTGTTCTAATGTGCATTTGTCTAATCCATAGTGTTGTAAAGTATCTTTTCCTATGACAGCAGACAGCTTTGAATAATGAATTTTTAAGATGAAAAAAGAGTTTTGGACTACCCCTTATGGTTTTAATATTCTCCTTTCTCATCTTCTTCTCCAGACTGCAGTTTTCCTTCAAGACCTACATTTAACCTCAAATTCTATAGGAAGCCTTTCTCTATACCTCTAAATGCTACTACCTTCCTTCAACGATGTAATTTCTATTTTTCTTGTGTATTGCTTGTTTATACAAAATGGTTTTCATTTTATTTCATTTCTTATAATGTGATCTTCAGGAGGTGGAAACTCTTTTTTTCTTTCTATCTCTATCACGTAACACAGGGTCTGGTACACAATAGGTAATTTATAAATATTTATTGACCAATTTAATCTGTCAGTTTTCTCATCTATAAAATGAGTATAATAATAGTATTTAATTCTGAGGGTTCTTGTGAAATTACATTTTCATAAACTATTTTGCAAACCTTAAACTGATATGTAAATGCTATTTAATTGTCACTGTTAATTTATAATTAATAATAATAATACATAATATTTGTATAGCCCTTTAAAGCTTACAAAGCACTTAGTGGATATTACCTCATTTTTTTTTTTGTTACAAAAATTCTAGGATATATGTTATTATTAGCTTAATTTTATAGATGAGGAATTTAAACATGAGAGGGAAAGGGATTCTCTAAAGTTACATAAGTGTTTGAGGATTAATTTGAATTTAGGTCTTCTTGACTCTAGGATCACTATTCTGTCTACTCTTCTGTCAACAAGCTTTATGTAGCTTTAACATCATCAAGTCTTGATTCATTCGTTAATAAATGAAAAAAATGAACTAGAAGATGAAGCCTAAAATTTCCTTTTAGCTTTAAAATTATTTGACAATTCCCTAAAGAAAATAATGCATAGGTCTCAAACACTAAGCATACAATTATCTTGGTAGTCTCATTCACTTTGGTTTTCATGATCATTTAATGCATTATATATAATTATGTGTAAATAATAGTATTTATAACAATGAGAGTTTATATTATGTGCATAATGTGCAAAAGTATATCACAGATTCACAATGAGTCTAGGTGTTAATTACACATGTATTAAAGAAACTCATTTTACAGATCATGAAAATGAAAAATTATGTTAGTTTACCAAGCCTAATAAAACTAGTAAATGGCTAAAACTGAGTTATATCATTTACTTAGCACAATTAATGAAGAACAGAAGAAAAAGTAAAAATTGAAACAATCTATAATAGACATAAATCTATGTAGAATTAAGGTAATTTTTAAGGTCAAATTCAATTCCTGTGGCCTCAGTGAATTTTCTGGGAAAAAAAAATCTTTAATTTAGATGAAGTTCTTATCTCATGGTTGCTTTTAGTTCCATTGCCTTACCTTCTATAGATTTAATTTCCTGTAACATTTTGTACTGTTAAATTCTTAAATATTATGACATTATAAATTTATATGTAGGCATATGCTGAAAGACAAAGAAAGAGAGACAAAGGGAGAGGGAGAATCATCCATAGAAAATGGAAAATGGGTTGCATGCTCCTTAGGGTCATGTGATTAGTTAAAATGAATTGTCATAATAGTCACAATGTACAATACTATTTATTTTAAAGTCTTTTTGCCTAGACCAAATTAAAGCACTTATGTTATATTTTCAAGGTCCATTGACATGCCTATTAGTCAAAGCATCTGAATAATCAAATCCTTTTGGAGATAATGAGGCTTTGCAGTTCTTGTGTTAAGAGAGTCTTTAAATGAACTGTCATCATTTACTGGTATACTTAATCCTGTTTAAATAACAACTTGTCAAACATGTCTGCTAATCAAGTAGCTGGTATCCCCACAGAGACTTCTATAGCTTTAAGCACTGTACATCACTGTGTAAGGATTTTTCCCAAATATTGACTTTTGGTTTTCAAGGTTACTGATGATATGCTCATGCCAATTAATCATTCTAACCACCTCCACAAAGTAGCTCATTAAGAAAAGAAATACATTTATCAAATAAATCAAGTAGCTTATATATTTTCATTTTTATCTATAATAGATTATAGTTAAATAAATAATTCTACTTTCTTATAATTTAATGTGTACTGCATCTATAATCTTTATACTTAAATTCTTCAGTGCAGCAAGCAGTTATACCATGGCTTATTGAGAATAATTAATATTGCATAATTTGAAATTGATTATCTTGGTAAATAGATATACTTCTACAGTTATTAAAAACATGTTTCAGAAATTCTAAAATGGACAAAACGACAACAAAAGTATTATTATATATTCTATGCATCTGGACATTTTAACACTACATTTATGGATAATTTCAGCTTTTATTGTCATAATCTTTATAATTTTTAAATTCAGCTTCATTAATGAGAAAATCAACCCAGTGAATGGAATAGAGAATGGGCTTTGGACCTAAAAAGATCTTGTTTCAAGTCCTACTTTGATAAGTATATTGCAAAATCAAGGGCAAGCTATAATCTCAGATTGCCTCTAGAAATCCTCTAAGATGAGATATTACAAATAAATTATGTCTGACTATGGGAGGTTCCTTCACTAATAAAGTCCCAGTCCCCGAATTCCAATGTGTAAAAAAATAAAATTAAAAGCAAAACTAAGACAATTAGTTAATGTACTTCTGATAGTAGTACAATTCTAAAATACATATTTATCAAGCTAAAAAGTAAAACATTTCTTAAGTCTCATTTTTCCAATCAGTTTTTTTAGTTGAGCTTCATTTAGTGTGAGTTCATTTAGTTGAGCTACATTATTGATTATTCCCTCTATTCTGAAACTCTTCAACAATACTAAATTTTCTTGTTTTTTTTTTTTCTTATTTCCTTGAAAACTTCATTGTCTTATTTGATTGTTCTTCTAATATTCATTCCTTACCTGTAAGTAGTTGCTAAAAATATTTCCTTTGAAAAGCCCATGCATCTTATGGCTTCATCCCTATGAGTGTGATTCTCAAAGATATATATCTAGATTGGACCTTTTTTTTGGCTTGATTTTCATTTTACTTCAAACATAATTTTGTATATAACATTTATTATGTTGAACTTAATTGTACTCCAAACTAGCTTCCTACTTCAACATTTATTTAAATGTTCTCTTATTTTTCCCTACAAAGACAAAGGACTATGAGTAAAGAAAATTTAATATTCTGTAAGATTATTGATATGAAAGAGGATTCTGAGAAGATGACATAGTAGGTCAGAAAACCATTTTATTTCCAAATTTTCTACACACACACACAAAAAATACATAACATTGCATCAAGAGAGAATGTAGTACAGTGGGAATAAGCAAAAACCTCAGTAAACCAATTGTTCTCTTAAGACAATCTGAACCAAAGATGAACTACAGTACATTATGGAATGTAAAATAGATAACTTTGATTGTATTATGTTTAAAAGTTGTTATACAAGCAAAACCAATACAGACAAGATTAGAAGGGAAGCAGTAAACTGGGAAAAATTTACATCCAAAGATTCTGATAAAAGCCTCATTTCTAAAACGTAAAGAGAATTGACTCAATTTTATGAGAAAATAAGCCATCTTTTCCCCCAAAGAGGTCATTAAAAAGGAAAAGTACTGACATCTGAAAAAAATGTTTATAACAGCTCTTTGTGTAGTGGCAAGGAATAGGATATGAGTGGATGCACATCAGTTATAGAATGGCTGAACAAGTTATGGTATATGAATATAACAGAATATTATTTTTCTATAAGAAAAGATCAGCAAGATGAAACTTACATGAACTGATGTCAAATGAAGTTAGTAGAAACAGGAGAACATTTTACCCAACAATAGCAAGATTATACAAAAATTAATTCTGATGATGTGGCTCTTTCAATATCAAAGTGATTAAGGCCAATTCCAGTAGTCTTGTGATGGAGAGAGCCAACTGCACCCAGAGAGAGAAATTGGATATGGACCTCAGTATAGTGTTTACACTTTTTTTCTATTTGATTACATTTTGGTTTCTTTCTCATTTTTTCCCTTTTTGAACTGATTATTCTTATGTAGCATTATTATAGTGGAAATATGTATAAAAGAATTGCACATGTTTAACATAGATTTAATTATTTGCCATCTAGGAGAGGGAGTAGGGCATGGGAGAGAGAAAACAAATTGAATTCAGGGCTTTGACTTAATGAATGTTGAAAATTATCCATGAATATGTTTTAAAAATAAAAAAGCTCTAATAATAAATAGATTAGAGAAACAGAAAATAGTCTACCTCTCAGACCTGTGGAGGAGGAAGGAATTTATGACCAGAGGAGAACTAGAGATCATTATTGATCACAAAATAGAAGATTTTGATTACATCAAACTAAAAAGTTTCTGTACAAACAATACTAATGCAAACAAGATTAGAAGGGAAGTAAGAAATTGGGAAAATATTTTTAAAGTTAAAGCTTCTGACAAGGGTCTCATTTCCAAAATATATAGAGAACTGACCCTAATTTATAAGAAATCAAACCATTCTCCAATTTATAAATGGTCAAAGGATATGAACAGACAATTCTCAGATGATGAAATTGAAACTATATCCACTCATATGAAAAAGTGTTCCAAAGCACTACTGATCAGAGAAATGAAAATTAAGACAACTCTGAGATACCACTACACACCTGTCAGATTGGCTAAGATGTCAGGAACAAATAATGATGAATGTTGGTGAGGATGTGGGAAAACTGGGACACTGATACATTGTTGGTGGAGTTGTGAAAGAATCCAGCCATTCTGGAGAGCAATTTGGAACTATGCCCAAAAAGTTATCAAACTGTGCATACCCTATGCCCCAGCATTGCTGCTATTAGGCTTATATCCCAAAGAAATACTAAAGAACAGAAAGGGACCCGTATGTGCCAAAATGTTTGTGTCAGCTCTTTTTGTTATAGCTAGAAACTGGAAGTTGAATGGATGCCCATCAATTGGAGAATGGTTGGGTACATTGTGGTATATGAAGGTTATGGAATATTATTGCTCTGTAAGAAATGACCAGCAGGAGGAATATAGAGAGGCTTGGAGAGACTTACATCAACTGATGCTGAGTGAAATGAATAGAATCAGAAGATCGCTGTACACTTCAATGCTGTATGAAGATGTATTCTAATGGAAGTGGATATCTTCAACATAAAGAAGATCTAACTCACTTCCAGTTGATTAATGATGGACAGAAATAACTACACCCAGAGAAGGAACACTGGGAAGTGAATGTAAACTGTTAGAACTACTGTCTATCTACCCAGGTTACTTATACCTTTGGAATCTAATACTTAATGTGCAACAAGAAAATGGTATTTACACACATATATTGTATCTAGGTTATATTGTAACACATGTAAAATATATGGGATTGCCTGTCATCGGGGGGAGAAGTGGAGGGAGGGGGGATAATTTGGAAAAATGAATACAAGGGATAATATTATAAAAAAATTACTCATGCATATATACTGTGGAAAAAAATTCTAAATAAAAAAAAAACAAATAAAAAGCTTTAAAATAAAAGATTCAATTTCAACATCAACATCTATTGAAGAGGATGAGTAAGAATTTTGTATAAAATTTTTCCTTATATATTCAATCAATATGTGCTTTAAAATCCAGTTATTTTTATGTAAATGAATAAATAATGGAAAACATAATGGAAAATAACACAAATTGTTAGAAAATATGAACTCTCATTTCAGTCTCTATTATTTTCTTTCATCAAAGTTCTTGAGGCACTCCTCTATTAAGCCTTCCCTGAACATTCTCTTCCCAAATGAAAAGAATTTCTCTCCTCTCAGATTTCTTGGGATAATATATATATCCCACAGTTATTTTTGAAGTTTCAAGATCAAGCACATTTTGATAAATTATTTCACTGCCTTTTCTCTCTTTTGTGCATACTAGTGTTTATTGTTTGTTGAATATGATTTAATTAACTAATTTATTCATCATTCCACCTATTTAATATTAAGTTGTTTTTTACAGGGTAATTCATATTTTGCCTCATAACCAGGACATTAGAGAGAAATGTATCCAGTTTCTCAATCCAAAAAAAAAAATATTCAGGAATTGGGTTTGATGTTGCTTCTAGTTATAAATTCTATGACTACTTTAATGAACCTATTTACTTTGTTTCATTGTAATAATGGAATAAGAAAAATCTTGTCTCTTTATAAAGTAAGAAACATTTTATAAGAAGAAAAAAAGACAATCAGAAGAACTTTCTAACCTTTAAGAAAAGAGATAAAGTCCAAACATCTGTAGATCTCTCTGAATAATGAATAAACAATAAACCCTTGTGAAAACTGGAGTTAGCAGTCATCTTCCACTTCAGAAACTTTCATCACACTGACAATGAAGGTAAGGTAGTCTGAGGCTTAAAAAGAATGCTCAGGGATATGAAGAACAGCTATACTTATTGAACACATCCAGACTGTGACTGCAGCTAGAGTCCTTAGCTGTGGCTTAGAAGTGGAGAAGAATACCCAAGTTTGGACTCTCAGAAAACAATACTTAGAATCTGACACTTAAGGTATCATTCTTCATACATTGATACTATAACTTGATTACAATAAATAGATGATAGTACTAAAATAAAATAACAAAAAAATGAGGAAGGGAAAAAGATTCCACGCATAGATAGCTACTACTGGGATAAAGAATATCTAGGTTTTTATTCAGAGAAAGATAAAGGAACTGAAATATTACTCCTTTTTCAATGAGAAATGTCAAATGACCCAAGTACAAAAAATGTTCTAAGAAAAAATTTTAAGAGCTATTAAAAACCAAGGAAAAAAACTTGAAAAAAATTAGAAAAATAAGAGCAATGCTAGAAAAATAAGAAAAGTATAAAAAGAAAATCAACCAAACTTGAAATAAAGGACAAAAAGATCAAAGGAAAAAATAATTCCTTGAAACTAGAAATGAGCAATGAGAATCTAATGACATTCTAAGAAACAGAGAAATAAAACAACAGAATCAAATGAATGAAAAAAAAAATAGAACAACTCATTTGGATAACAGATCAAGAAGAAATAATATATTGTTGAAATGCCTAAAATTATGTTAAACTTATATTAAAGTATTATTATAAAATATTTTAAAATAATCTCAAAATATTAAATTGACTAAAATCTTTAAAAAATAATTAAAATAACCTTACATGTAATTAACATGGAAAATTACCTTGCTCTTTTATACTACAAAGATAAATTTTCCCTTAAATTCTGCTGTTCTTTTTTTTTTCCCCATAATAACTGAAAGTCTTTCAATTTGTTAAATGTACATTGTTTTCCATTCAGGATTATATATATAATTTTTTTGGATGTTATGCTCTCTTCTAACCACAGTTCTAATGCTCTATAAAATATAGTATTCCATGACCCAAAGCTCTCCAGCATAGTAATTGCTAGGTCTTTGATGATGCTTATTGTATTCCCACAATAAGTCATTTTTCTTTCTTGTTAGCTTCCAATATTTTCTCTTTAATCTAAAAGCTTTGAAACATGGCTATGAAAATTTTCTTTGACATATAACTTCCATGAGAATAATAAGCATTAGGGACCAATTATAAGGGACTCAATAAGGTCATATAATGATTTTTATATGTGAAAATGTCAGTACTTTTATGATTCACTTTTATTTGGGTAGTTTGAAAGAAAGGCTTAGGGTAAACTATGATGGAATGATTCTTAATAATTCTTTAAAAAACGGAATGTGTAGGAAGAGACAAAAAATATTTCAAACAATAAATGAGGAAAAAACAATAAGATAGATGAAGTTGGAAGGAGGGAATGCAGATAGTGCTGAAACATAACTTTCATTGGAAATGAATTAAAAATGTAATAACGTATATCTCAAATGAATAACATATATCTCAAATGATATAAAAGTCTTCTAAATTCAGAAAGAAATAAGGTGAAGAAGGGAATGGGAGGTGGGAGAAAATAAGGAAAGGTTTCTTAGAAGGGTGTGTATGTTATAGAATAAGTGTGTAAGGTAGTGAGTTAAAGTAAAGCAGGGAAACGAGGACGGTTAGGAGTAGCATGAGAAAAATAGTGAGGAAAAATGAATATACAACAAACAATTATTTTGTTTGTTGAATGAGATGAAATGAAATGAAAATAATGAAATGAATTTTCTCCTAAAATGGAAGTTGATAAATTAAAAAAAGAGAATTCAGCAATATAAAACCTAGGAAAGGCCTTAACATGAGAGATACACACGAATATAAAATAAAGGTCCAGAAGTAAAATTCAATATATTCAAAAGCAAGTGTAATAATCATAATTTCAGGCAAAAATAAATTTCAAAACTCAAACATGTTAATCAACACAGAAACATAGGGAAACTACTATGTATCTATCATATTCTTCGACATTGTTTTACACTATTTAAAATAACAAGATAGGATAAAATACCTGGGAGCATACCTGCCAAAACAGATGCAGGCACAATACAAATATAAACATAAAACGTTTTTATACAAATAAAGTTATATTTAAATTATGTAAAAAATACTTACTTTTATAGGTAGGTAAAACAAAACAAAAAAAATCATAATTTTATCCAGGCTATGTGACTATAGCTCAATGAAATTATTCAAAAATTATCTTACTGAGTTGGGAAAAAATAGCAAAGTTCATTTATTAAAACAAAAGTTCAGAAACTTCAAAGAAACCAGGGGGATAAAATGAAAAGGAAGCAGATTCAGTGCTATCAGACTTTAAACCATATTATAAGATGAGAACATTGTTGACATGTAAAATGGATAATTTTGATTACTTTTAAATTAAAATTTTCTTGGAAAATAAAGCATATAAGCTTTATTTATATTATAAATACAAAATATTTAAATATGTGTTTAATATATATTATTATATATTATATCTTATAAGCATAATACAATATTATATAATCATATAATATAACATAATAAATTATATATTTAAATAAAACATAAAATCATATAATTAAGAATAGAAGGAATTCAGAAACATTTGGGGAGACTTTTATAAGCAGACTCTAAGATACAATATTTTTTGATTGAAATTTCATTCTGGTATAGGAAGCAAGCTGTTTGATTTAGAATAAAAAGGAAAGAAATGAAAACATAAGTCCATGATGTATCAAAAAACTTTATTTTCATGAATTAATTATTATTTTGGAATATATTTTTAAAATGCAATTGAACTTTTCAATGTATCGAGCTATTGTTTATAAATAACTTTTTCGGAGGTAGTGCACATTGAAATGAATAAAGGTGGAGATATTTTTTTGGTACTAAGGAAAACTCAAATTTCAAACTACTAAAATATTGCAAAATTGAAAAAAATGAGATATTCAAATAATCTTTGAAGAATACAAAAGTACCCTACCTGAGAACTTCATATTTTGAAGTGAAGTGGTAAAGTGTTTTAATGTTGTCTGAAAAGAAACTGAATTGAAAATGTCAGGTTGTGTAATTTTCTGATAATTTTATAACACCATATTTGCCTAACCAATCTGGATCGGTTTACAAAGAAAGTTTCAAGTTCACTGAGTAATTTCACAGCTTTGGACTCCACTTTTTTATGAGACTGAAATTTTATTTGTTACTTTTTTTCCATTCTTGATCCAGCAACATAAATTTTTTTCTAGACAAATACAAACCATTGGTTGTATGGTGATGATGATTTTTGCAACTTTTAAAAATAAAACATAACTAAAAAACCTCAAGAAAGAAAGAAATCTGGAGTAAGATAGCACAAAACATTATAGTTTAATTTATGAGATGTATACCTTCCTAGAGACCATCTCATCTTCATGAGAAACCTCTCCCTTTAAAAATAAAGCAAAAACAAAACAATTCAAATCAAAAAATATAAAAACTATACTTAGCTGATGGAAAAAATGGGCTTGAGGCCTTCCCTCAAAAAATCTCATCAATGAAATAAAAAATGGGAATCTGATGAAAACGATCATTTTTAAAATATGTTAAATATTTCAGAAATACATAAAAAATAAAAGAAAAAATGACAGGTTTAGTGTCTGGGAGTGCTATCCAAGTCTGCACACAAGACTGGTATAGTTAAAGGTTACAGGAAGAACTGTACTTCTCCCACACATCCTAATTCTTCTGAGGATATAAAATAATTATTAGGCTGCACCTTGAAAAATTAAAATTTGCTTGTGGAAGGGATGCATTTTGTGAATTATTATATTTCGGTGCTTTATTCTGTGTATTTACTGTTTGCCACAGATGAAATAGTGAATCAGCCAATAAAAATTTCATATTATGCTCAAATTGTTCATTAATATTTCAATCACATTGGAACACATATGCTTTTATTTTTTTTTAAACAAATTTTTAAAAAACAGCTGAGAATATATTAAAATGTCATTGATTTTGTAAAAAATAATTACTTTAACTTGAGGAATTCTCATTTAACATAAAGATATTTATACTCATCATCATAGAAACATCAAATAAGTGGTATTCTAGAAGGCAAAAGCAGTAAGATTAAAACCAATAATTACCCACTCAGGAAAACAGAGTGTAATCATTCAGTGGGAGGGGTATTGATATTTGAGAAATGATGGAATTTAAATCATTCCTAATGAAAATAACAGAGCTGAATAGAGAAAGTGGCTGAAGAGAAATATAAACAAGTAAACAAGAAAGATAAATCATAAGGGAGTCAACAAAGTTAAAATGTTTACATTCTTACATGGAAAAAAATGTGTCATTATTAGGACAGTCAGAAGCAATTTATATTAAAAAAACCAGGTATGAGTTGAGTATGATCAGATGATATGAACAAATGAAATGACAGACTGAGTAAAAGGGAGGCATTGGAAGAAGGTAGAGATAAAATGGGATGAATTATCTCACATAAAAGGCATGAAAATGTTTTACAGTAGTAGGGAGAATGTGTGGTAGCAGAAAATGCTTTAAACTTACTCAAATAATAATTGACTCAAAGAGAATACAATGTACAATTAATTACAAAAATATATCATATCCTACAGAAAAGTAGAGAGCAATAGGGATATGAGATGAAAAAGTTAATAAAAAGGATGGTGGATTAGGGATGTGGAAATTAGAAGCAATACATATTTGAGGAGGAACAAGGTGGGAGAAAAAATGATAAACGTAATGGAGGGAAATGCATAGTTTGAAATCATATAGTGAATCTGAAGAGGCTAGACAAAATGGCAGAAAGGAGACACGTCTTTTTTTTGAGCTCTCCCCATGATCCTCACACTAACAGTAAATCAATCCTCTGAACTGGTTTTGGAGTGACAGAACCCACAAATACTGGCAGTGTAATAAATTACCTGCAGAAAATAAATTCAAAGATCTCCAGCAAAAATCTATTTCAATAGGTCACAGAGGAGGGCAGGCCAAATTCAAGTGGACTAAGCACAGGCACTGATGGCAGACATCCCACAATTTGAGGTGGTGTGGTGCCAGAAAATTTATGGGGAGGAATCAACATCAGTGTTGGCTATTCTGCACTGGATGCAAACCAATAGATCATCAGAGTAGTTATAAGATATTCAACAAAAATACTAAAGAAAAATAGTGAACCCCAAAATGCTAGAATTTCAAGGGACCTGGCCATGACATCCCCAGCACTGGAAGTTAGTTAGCACTGACAGAGTGCAACCATTAATATCTATAGAGGAAGTGTGGATAATCTCCCCATTGCCCTAAAAGCAGACCTCAGCTTAAAATTAAAATGAGCAAAAAAGTAAAAAGAACTCTGACCATAGATAGTTTTTATGGTGAAAGAGAAGAACAGATTTCACACTCTGTGGTCACTAAAAGCAGATTGTCTCCAGATGAAGTTACAAAAGGAATCTAAAAAAAGAAGTAGAAGAAAAATGGGGAAAGGAAATGAAAACTCTGCAAGAGGGTTTGTGTAACGTGCCCTCCTGGCAGTTACAAATACTAGTCTGTCCTAGGCCCAACAGAGTACCTTTGACCACTGTCCTTTGCAGTGTGAACTCTACCTGGCTCACCTCCTCTGAGGCCTTCAAAAGTCTCTGGCCACAATTTCTTGAACCTATTGCTTAATAACTGGTAGCACGCTCAAGAACAGCCACATGTAATCTTAAAAGCCTTTATTATACCTACTCACATAATGCCCTGACTGATGCCCTGACTTGTTGGTTCCAGAGTGAACACCCGGTCAGAAGACCCATGTGTTCACTACCAAAATCCTTACCTGTTTTGACTACCCATCTTGACTTGGCCCCCCAGGCTAGAGAGCCAGGGTAAAGAACACCAGGTTAAAGAGAGCGACTGCTACCTGCAGTGGGCTTATAAAGGGCCTGTGAGGTCACACACACAGCCAATCAGCGAAGAGAGCCATCACCCATTATGAAACTATCTCAATGTAGCCAGGATTCCACCTACAAGGCAGTCCTATCTCCACAGAGATTACTTCTGGGCCTCAATCTCCCAATGCACTGTGGCACTGCCCATTTGTAACGTGCCCACCTGGCAGTTACAATTACTAGTCTGCTGTAGGCCCAACAGAGTACCTTTGACCACTCTACCCGGCTCACCTCCTCTGAGGCCTTCAAAGGTCTCTGGCCACAATCTCTTGAATGTATAGTTTAATAACCAGTAGCACACTTAAGAACAGCCACGTGTAATCTTAAAAGCATTTATTATACCTGCTCACATAAAGACTGACTGATGCACTGACTTGGTTTCTGAGTGAACACCTGGTCAGAAGACCCACGTGTTCACTACGAAAATCCTTATCTCTTTTGGCTACTCATCTTGGCTTGGCCACCCAGGCTAGGGAGCCAGGGTAAACAGTGCCAGGTTAAAGAGAGCAACTGCTGCCTGCAGTGGGCTTATAAAGGGTCTGTGAGGTCACACACACAGCCAATCACCGAGAGAGCCATCACCCATTATGAAGTTATCTCAATGTGGCCAAGATCTCACCTACAAGGCAGTCCTAATATCCACAGAAATTACTTCCGGGCCTCAATCTCCCAATGCACTGTGGTGCCACCCACTTAAAGGGCTCTTACAGGTTTGGAAAAGGAAACACAGAAATAAACAGAAGAAAACTCCATACAAAATAGATTTAGTATTTTGCCCAACTTTATGTAACTAAATGTGATAATCTAAGTGAAATGGAGAAATGCCTACACAAATACAGATTTTCCAGTTTAACAGAAGAAGAAATAAATTATGTAAATAGTCCCCTTTTAGAAAAAGCAATAGAACAACTATTAATCAACTACCTAAGAAAAAATCTCCAGGGCCATATAGATTAACACGTGAATTCTGCCAAAACTTTAAGAACAATTAAAATTCCAATACTATATAAACTATTTTTAAAAAATAGTTAAAGAACTCCTATTAAATTCTTTTCAAAGGATATGAACAGACAATTTTCAGATGAAAAAATTAAAACCATTTCTATTCATATGAAGAGATGCTCTAAATCATTATTGATCATAAAAATGTAAATTAAGAAAACTCTAACATATCACTACACACCTCTCAGATTGGCTAAGATGACAGGAAAAGATAATGATGAATGATAAATATTGGAGGGATGTGGAAAAACTGAGACACTAATACGTGGTTGGTGGTTCTGGAGAGCCATCTGGAATTATGCTCAAAAAGTTATCAAACTGTACATACCCTTTGATCCAGAAGTGTTTCTACTAGGCCTATATCCCCAAGAGATCATAAAGGGTGGAAAGTGAACCACATGTGCAAAAATGCTTGTGGCATAACATATATTGAATTATTTGCCATCTAGTGAAAGAACTGTATTGAGTAATTTGGTACAAAATGAAGAGGTCTGTTCTTTTTGCCCAGAATTAAGACTTGCTCTTTCTCAAATGGCCATTCCTTATTTTGGGTGAAAAAGTCTATATTGTCTTCTGGAAACGAAGACTTATTCCTGCTCTCTCTGACCAAGGCACAGCATATTTTCCTAGGTATAAGGGTTTAAAAGCCTCTAGGAGCAAAGAATGTGGTTCCTTGTGGGAGAACCTGAGGTATGAGAGGTACCAAGGCACAGGCGAGTTCCTGCTATTATATCAAGGTAGTAAAATTTTAGAATATGTGTACATGCAAAGACCACAGAAGATATTACCAAACCATATTGAAATGCTGGGAAAACTTGCCCTTGAGGCACTAAAAAGAGCTTTTTATCTAACAGGGAAAAGACCCTTACTGTATTTGCCCTTTGAACTGGGAGCTAGAGAAGTCATGATGCAAACTTATTGACCATGGGCATATTGTGCTCAATAGGCTACACTAAGCCCCATTCTACATGCTTATTCCTTCCCTTACTGTCCCATTTTCTGGTACAGTGCCCTCATAAGACAACTGTTTATGAGCCTGTGCAAGGCACAAATGTCTTTACTGATACCACTAAGAACACTCCTTTGGGCATTAAACATTTTAAAAAGCTGCTTATCCTCTCACAGCATTACTAATACCATAAAGATCCACAATGGGCCAGCTTATACCTCTAAGCAGATGGCCACCTTTCTTGCCACATTTGCCATTAAACATGTTACAGGGATTCCCTATAAGCTGCAGGGTGAGGTCCTAGTGGAAAGGGCCCATCATATTCTGAAGGCCACTCTTGTTAAATAGAAAGAGGGAGGAAATAAAAAGAATCCCCATTATCCCACCCAGGCATATGTGGATAAGGCCTTATATACTTACAAGTTTTTGTGCCTGGAGAGGGATACCAGCCTCTCTCCAGGAATGATACATTTGGCACAATCTTAGAAACACGACAGAAAACTAAGCCCAATGCAAAATGCACTTCAAGTGTTGGAGAAAATTAAAAAGGTCCTTTGGAAGTACATGAAAGGACATTGGCAAGGTTCATTCTTGATACTTTGGAGAGGGCCGGGATATTTATGTCTTGCAAGTCCTGATGAAGGCTGCTGGATTCCAGAAAGAAAAACAAGGATAGTTGCCCCTTCAATCCTATCAAGGGTTGAAGAAGAAGAGAAGAAGGTAACCCAAGAAATGCCTGAAAGAATACTATAGCAGAGAGATGACTATCCTTCCAGACTGGCTTAGTGATTGGTCCCAACATACTTCCTTTCCCATCCCCTTCTATTGTATCCCATGGGCTCTATGCTGCCATTTTTGTATAGTTGCTTCTTTTGCTTTTGCCTACTTTGATAAGATGCTTTATATGCATTCTTAGAAATTCCAGAGAGGTGCTTAAGGAAGAGCTTCTCATTCATCAACATGAGAAAGTGTCTTATTAATAAAAGAGGGGGAAATGTAAAGGTCAAAAAGCTTCTAGGAGCAAGGAATGTGGTTCAAGGCATGTGGGATTACCTGAGAGATGAGAGGTACTGAGGAGCAGGCAAATTCTGCATGGAGATAGGGCATAGCCCCAAGAGGTACCACGTTTCCCTCCTTAGTGCTCTCAAAACCTAGTGAACCTCCCTTCCTCTTCTCAGGCCAATCCTGTTATGACATTCCCGTTCAGGTTCCTAGAGGACCTTCCCTTTCTCCCAGATCCTTAGGGGGGTATGCATATGTGCTACCTACAAATAAAGCTCTCTTTTGCTTCATCCTTACCTCCTGGAGGTCTGTCTCTGTGGGATCTGGGTTGGTGCTGGAAGATGGTAAGTGCAGCCTAACCATGTCACCAATGGGTGGACAGTTAAGAGTATCTCTAAGGGGAGCTACAAAGATAGAGTAGAAGAAAGACCAAATGAGAGGAACACATGTTATACAAAAGGAAGCTTTTTTAGGGATTTGGAATGTGGCAGCTGAAAGAACAAATGAACTTCTGCTCTGAAGAAGTTTGGGCAGGCAGGAAGACCTTCTCAATCATATATACCCTCCTGAAATTCCCCACAAGGCTCCAGGATCTGGAAGGTTTTCTTTGTTTGTTATGTTTTGTTTTTGTTTTTGTTTTTAATTTAATCTGGGAAGTCCTTTGCCTAGGGTACAAAATCTAATGCACTCTAAATCTCCCCCCCAAAAAAAAAATTGGGATATTTATATTTCTCAAAATCTCATTTATTGGTTTGTGGCAGCGTTTTTATAGTGCCAAGGAATTTGAAACTACGTGCATGCCAATCAATTGGAAAATGTATGAATAAGTTTGGTATATGAATGTAATGGGATATTATTGTTCTATAAGAAACAATCCACAGAATGATTTCAGATGATTGACATACATGAATTGACATGTCATGAAATGTCATGTATGTCTAGGAGAGACATACATGAACTGAAGCTAAGTTAAATGGACAGAAACAGGAGTTTATTTACATGGCAATAGCAAGATTATATGATGATTGATTCTTATGGATGTGACGCTTCTCAACAATGAGACAATATATATTATGATCTTTTGTTGATGAGAGCCATCTACAGCCACATAGAGGTCTATGAGAACTAACTGTGGTTTGAAAAATAACATTTTCACTTCTTTTGTTATTTGCTTGAATTTTATTTCCCTTATCATTTTTCCCCTTTTTGATCTGATTTTACTTGTTCAGCAAGAAATACGTTTGCCTATATTGTATTTACTTATATGTTTACAATATTTAACATATAATGGTTACTTGACATCTAAGGTGAGATTGAGGGGAAAGGCAGCAAAATTGGAATCCAAGGTTTTGCAAGGGTCAATGGTGACTTTTGAATATGTTTTGAAACATACCTTTGCATATATTTTCAAAATAAAAAAAAAAAGCTTTAATAAAAAAGAAGAAAAAAGAAATTTATTGTCTGAATTGGAAATTGGATGGATGCTCATCATTTGGGGAATGACTGTATAAATTATGGTCTATGAAAGAGTGAGCTGATTTCAGAAATGTATGGAAAGGCTTCTATGAACTGATGCTAAGTGAATTGAACAGAATCAAGAGAATATTGTACTGTATGATTAAGAAATTTGTCTAGAATTTTCTTTCTCTGTTTTTACCCTAGCTGGTTTGGGTATCAGCACCATATCTATATCACAAAAATAATTTGGTAGGACCCCTTTCCCTACTTTTACAAATAGTTTGCATAATTTTGGAATTAATTGTTCTTTCAATACTTGGTAGAATTCACATGTAAATTGATATTTCTTTTCTTGAGGAGTTGATTAATAGCTTGTTCAATTTCTTTTTCTGAAATGGGACTATATAAGAAGTTATTTCCTCTTCTGTTAATCTGAGCAATCTACATTTTAAAAGTATTCCTCCATTTCACTTAGATTATCAAATTTACTGATATATATTTGGGCATAGCTTGCATTAGGAGTTCATGTTGGATTCTTACCCTGATGTTACAGATATCTTTTTCTGAGCTTCTAAGTTGCCTTCTGCTGAAAAGTGTTCTACTCCATCTTTTGGGGTACTCTGAAGGTCTAAATTTTGTTTAGAATCATTATTTTAAAGAATTTGGAGCCAGTTCCTGCCTTTGCTTCACCATCTTGGCTCTGCCTCTTTTATGTTATACTTCTAGTACAATTCACTCATATCACACACTCTAAAGTTTTGGGGAAAGCTTATGGGACTATAACAATAAATTTAGCAATAAAGAAATAACTCAGTTAAATACTTCTTATGCTTTCACTAGATAAATTCTATTATGTTTGATGTAATCCTCTCATAGAGTGAGACTCGAAGGATTGTACCCACATTAGAAACTCATTTTTCCCCTAAAGTTGTTTTATATGTACGTCTAAGGAGTAATTAGTAACATTAGGTATTTTACATTTAGTTTGTGGAAATAAATTTAAATTAAGCAAAATATGATTCCAATTCAGAAATGCATTTGGTTGAGAATGAAATTATTCGAGAATCCTCACTCTGTCCTTGAAGTTTAAGTAGACATGTTTGTTATTTTGATTCTGAAAATTAATTAGACTATTTGTAAAAGATTGCTAAATATTTATATAGTAAGTAAGCAGTAATTTCTCAATGTAAATTTTTTTAACAAAGAAAGCTATCAGTAATAATCAGTAAGATAAAGATCATTTATAATGAATAGATTAAAGACAGAACCTTTCAAATGATCCTCACTTTTATTACCAAAAAAATCCAAAATATTCTTACAGTGGAAAAAATAAAACAATTCTATAAGAGTAAGGTACTTTATGTGAGGGAAATTAACATTTCAGTGTATCAGAACATAACTTTGTAAATTATTAGTTTCAGCATATAATATGGAACCTAAGTGTCCTAGAAAAAGTCAATTGATCCCTGGACAATAATATGCATTCCCTTAATTCTTCTTCTTCACTATTTTTAACTAAATCATATTGTTGAATAGGTAAAAATACAACATTTTAAATAATGGTAATATAAATTCAAATATCAAAGAAGATTCAAAGGCTTTTATTCTTTATAGTAAACTCTTCATTTTTCTCATCATCATTCTCATTACCACTCTAGAAATACTATACAAGCTACATCAAGAATTTTATCCTTCTCAGAAGTTATTCACTGTTAATGTCTCCCTTTACAATCTAGGCATTCATAGCAGACTTGTGGAACAGAATCAGTAGGGTAGAGTCGAGAGAGTATTCATTTGGGAATGTTCAACATCCCCCTCCAAACAACTTCAAAAAAATTTTTTTAAATTAATTATAGGACAGTCAACAAAATTTCATGGTGAGGCAGTCTTCCAGTCCAAAACAAATTAAAAGTTCAGAAAGTGAGTTCTGTAACATGGGATATTGATTCTGCAAGTGGTGATGCCAGAAGAAACTATAGGTTTGGGAGCTTTCAAGGCACAAATGGTATAAGTACTTAACAAATTCTCAGAAAAATAATAAATCTGAGTGTTATGCTAGTGTTAAACATGGGAGGGTATGCTTTTGAGCAACTCTATTGACTTATCCACTTCTAGATCATAGCTCATGGGCAGAGAGATATGCTTTTGGGTCAAGAGGGAAGTATTAGAAGAGGAAATAAAGACTAAAGCTATACTACAAAAGAACTAACTTCCCCTCTCAGAGCTTGATAAATCTAATAATAACAAGAATGATAAAGAAGTCAAGGAGATGAATAGAATCCTAGAAAATGTGATTACGACAGCTCTCTAGAAAAATACTGAAGGCAAGTAGAAAAAAGCAAACATTTTTCTCACCCTCACATGAGATTTTCAAAAAATTAAGAATATATTAAGGCATACATATTTCACAAACAAATGCAGAAAAGTAGAATTATTTAATGAATTGCTTTCAGATCAAAGTGCAATAAAATTGTAATCAACAAAGAACTATAGAGTAATATATTAAAATTAACTAAAATTACATAATTTTAAATTATGATTGAATTATCAAATACTTCATAGAATAAATTATTTAAATAAAATGATAATAATGAGATAACATTCCAGAATTTGTAAAATGAAACAAAAGCTGGACTTAGAGAGAAATTTATATTCTAAAGGCATATGTCAATAAAGGAGAGAATGAGTTAGAAATACAACTAAAAAACTAGAAAAAGAAAAAAATATCCCAAGGTAGGCAAAAAAATAAAAATCCAGAAAATCAAAGAAGAGATTAATCAAATTCTAAGTTAATAAAAATCAAAGCTTATACCTGATTTAGTGAAATAACAAAGAAGGTAACTCATCAAATAATTTTAATTAAAATTAAAGAAGAAAACCATTTTATTAATAGCAAATATGAACAGGATAAATATAGCACTAATTAAGATGAAAATAAAAGCAATCATTAAAATATATTTTCCTCATCATACATTGGTAAAATTGATAATAAGTAAAATGTTTGAATGTTTGCAAATATATGAATTGCCTATATTAGCAGATGAGGAAATACAATATTTAAATAACCCTGTCTTAAAAATATGAAATGAAATAATCCATCAGTGTGCTCTCTAAGAAGAAAAATCCATGTGGACCAATAGACTTACAATTCAATTTGTCCAAATATTTAAAAAACAATTAATGAAAATGATATATAAAGTATTTGAAAAAATAGCTAAATAATGATTCCTATAAATTCCCTTTTTATAAAGCAAATGGTCTGGGTAACTAAATCTGGGAGAGAAAAAACAAAGAAAGACAACTAAAGAATAATTTCTTTAATGCACATTATGGCAAATTAAAAAAAATAAAGAGCATAAAGGAGATTATAATAATATGTCATAAATATGTAGGTGGGATTTTACCCAGTAATTCAGTGCTGGTTTAATTAGGAAAATTATCATAATCAACCACATCAATAGCAAAACCAATAAAACATCTGATCACTTCAATATATCAGATGCAGAGGAAAAATATATTTAGTGTTTAAAAACACTAAAAAGCAGAGAAAGAAATGGAATCATTCTTAAAAGATAAATAGTATAAGTTTTAAAACCAACAGCAAACTTTGTCTCTAACTGGGATAAATTTGAAGCCCACCCTATAAGATGAGGAATGGTGTGGTTGTCCATTACTATAGCCATAAGACAAGAAGAAAAAAAGAAAAGAAAAAAAAAAAACACTGTAGAAATATGATGGATGATGAGGAAAAAACGATCACTCTGTAGATAGTATGATAACATATTTAGAAAATTTTAGAGAATCAATGCAAAGCAGTTAGAAACTAGTGAGTACTTTCGGAAAGATTCAAGGGCAGAAATAAGTCCACACACATAATCAACATTTCTATTTACTGCCATAATACACAGCAGAAAAAAATAGAAATAAAATTCTGCTTAAAAGAACTCTAAGCAATCTGCGATATTTGGCTGTTTTTTCTATTGAGACAAAGCCATAGAGTATATGAATAAAATTTTTAAAAATTAATTTCCACATAATTAAATAGATGTAAAACCTGAAGAAATATTAATTGTTCATGGGTAGGCTGAAGCAATATAAAAAATGACAATTTGAGCAAATTTAATAATTTAATGTCATACCAATCAAGGTTGATGGTATATGAATATAATGGAATATTATTGTATAAGAAATAATGAGCAGGCCAATTTCAGAAAATTCTGGAAAGCCTAAAATGAACTGATGCTGAGTGAAATAAAATAAGAATAACCAGGAGAACATTGAGATAATATGAAGATGAATATTTTTAGATTTAGTTCTTCTTAGCAACATGGTGGTCCAAGACTATTTCAATTGACTTGGAATGGAACATGCCATCCACATCCAAGAGAGATCTATAGAGACTGAATGTTGTAATCTTCACTTTAGGGTTTTCGTGGGATCTCTGGGAACAACCTTCCTTTCAATTCAGAGCAATCACCACAGGAACAGCCAGGTGTTAAAGTCCAAATCCTTTATCGTCTCCTTCCCTGGGGCTTGGGCCAGCTTTCCTGAGGTCCTCTTGAATGTGTCTTGGTTTCTATTGGGAAGGCAGGAGGACTATCACCATTTATCTGTCTTCCCTAGTCTTGATTCTGGCTGAGTTTGTCTGAGCTTATATGCTCTCTTATCATAGGTGTGAATCTTGTGGAATGATATTAAGTATTAAGGACATGAACTGAACTAGAGAACTGTTAAGCACCATGCTAAAAACTATTGTCTCTATCAATTCCACTGACTTAGCACCTTGTAAGAATCCTTTGTTTCAAGTTCAGTGTTCTGACCCATAACATCTTCTGCTTTTCTTTCTTTCTTTCTTTCTTTCTTTCTTTCTTTCTTTCTTTCTTTCTTTCTTTCTTTCTTTCTTTCTTTCTTTCTTTCTTTCTTTCTTTCTTTCTTTCTTTCTTTCTTTCTTTCTTTCTTTCTTTCTTTCTTTCTTTCTTTCTTTCTTTCTTTCTTTCTTTCTTTTTTGTTGTTTGTTTGTTTGTTTGTTTTAGAACATTGGGTGGTCATTCTCCCTGACTTCTCAACAAGATGAGAATCTTCAAAAAAAGAGGTGATCATGCCTTCCCTGACTACTCAAAAAAGGGGTGAAAACACCATTAAAGCAGGTTATCACACCATCCCTGATGTCTCAAGAAGGGAGATGAAAACACCAAAGGAAATGGGAAATCAAATCAAATTAGCAGGTTTTGAAGGGTCTCACACTTAAAACAGGTATACATAAATCCATCAATATGGGAGGTATTACACATAATAACATAAATTACATAAGCACATAGTAACATAACACATGCTAGTAGTGAGTTAACAAATAACATGAATCAACATGAGGAATTATACATGTCCTTAAGTCCTAGAAATAGTCCAAAAGGAATCTATTGTTCATTACTTCGTGTGCCAGGAATCCAATAATCCCTGCAAGTTTTGAAGTCTTTAATAGTCTCATCCTATGTTAGGAGATCCAATGATTCCTGCAGATTTTGTTTTTAGGTCTTCTCCTTTGTATCAAGGTTTTTCTCTTTTTCTGTCTCTCTCTAGGTGCTCTCTGCCACCCATCTGTTTCCTTTCTATCTGTAAAAATACAAGCAAATCCTTTCTCCCAAGCAGTTAACCAATGTAGTCCTTTTTATTTTACTACTTTCTAGATCTCTCCTCATCATCTGGCAATTACATGGGAGCTTCTGGCACTGGATACTGCCCTTCTGTTGAGTTAAAAAGCCTGTATAATCCCCAATTATAATCCCTTTCTTCCATCTGATTGCTTTTTGGCTGATTGATCGCATCAGAGTCCTGAACTTTTAAATACTCTCTGGGTGTGTAAACTCAGCTACCATCATGCCTCACCTGTTTTTTGTTTGAGATCTTGGAGTTTGGTTCTATCTCTCATTTCCCTGGGTCAATATACATTCTGAGACCTAGTGGAAACCCTTGTTGCATTTTATACATGGGTTTTTGGGTCTTGTTCTCTCATCCTGTCTTCTCACTCTATCTCTTTGTCTACAGTGAGCTCTCAGATGCCCAATTTTTCCACAATGAAAGTATTGTCCAGTCTCTCTAGAAGTCCCTTGCCAAGAGGTACCCTGTCTTCCCACATTCATCATAGTCTGGATATAATAAACATGTGTGCCCACTGTGGCACAACATCTTATGATCTCCTCTAAAGGAGCATCTTTGTGTAGTTCCCATATAATTCTTCTGTAAACCTCATTAGCATTTTCCTTAGCCAGCTGTCTTATCATAATTCTTGTAGCTGCATTTTCTCCAATGGTTTTTGTGACAACTGTCTGCAAATGTACCACAAAATCAGCAAAAGAGTCATTTGGACCTTGCTCTATTTTTTGTGAAGGCTTGCTCTTGATATTTCGCTGGGAAGGTGCCCCAAGCTTTTGTAGCAGCAGCAGCAATTTGCTAATATGCTGCTATGGTGTAATTAATCTGTGCTAAATTGTCTTCATACTGAGCTTCACTTGCTAATTGGTCAAAGGTGATTTGTATATTAACTCTGGTTTGCTTATTGCTTTGGGCTTGTATCCTGCATAATTCACTGTACTGTGAAAGCCACAACAAGTTTTGTCCAGGTTCTAAACATGTCCTTGCTATGAATTTCCATTCACTAGGAGTTGAGATTTTATAAGCCAAATTCTCTAGTAACATCTTAGCATAAGACAATGTAGCCCCATAAAGAGTTCAACCCTTTTTAAAATCCTTATTTTTTTTTCCAGATCAAAAGGAGTGTATCTTCTCCTTTGTTGACCTTAAGAGTCAAGCTTTTCAATCACAGGATATGCATTTATTAAATCACATATACCCTGTCTTTCTTTTTTAGCCTTTTGTGATTTTGTCATATGCTTCTTCATAGGTAGTGCTGATTGTGTTACTGCTTCTTCCCCTCCTCCTTCCCCCTCCTCCTTCTCCCTCCACCCATGAAGGGTTAATTGAAGGAGGTAGGTCATGAGATGGAGAATGCTCTATTGGCTTCTACTGTGAAAAACCACACTCAGGATTGTACTTAACTTCATTCTTATCTGATTCGTCATGCTTTTCACCTAGTTTGTCTGGATCCTCCCTCTCCTGCTCTTTCTTCTTTTTTCTTATTCTAGTACTTATACAATTTCCTAAAGCCAGTTGTATTAAGTTTTATGTATAAAGTGTTTCTTTGGAAATTGAGTCAGGTCCATTATCATTGTAATATTCACATAGTTGCTCTCCTACTCATTTCTGCTCATATGGATTTAATTCTTTTGTCTTAGAGAACCAAGGAGATGTGTACTGTACTGTTTCTAAAAGTTCAATGATCTGTTCCCAAGTTACAATCAAATCTTGGCTTTTAATGATAATTTTCCTTTCAGTGGAGAAATCTCCTTTCTAAACATTTGTGCTATTTTAGCTGGAATACTACATTAGTCTTTAACAAAGTTTCCTTGTCTATTTCTGTACTCACCTTAATTTCTGGGTCACAGATGAAGTTTCTTGGCCCCATGATAGGTTTCAAAATGTAATGTTATGTTTTGGGTTTTCTTGGGGTCTCTGGGAGCAGCCTTTGTTTTAGTTCAGAGTAATCACCACATGAACAGCCAAGTGTTAAAGTCCAAATCCTTTATTGTCTCCTTCCCTGGGGCTTGGGCCACATTTCTTGAAGTCCTCATGAATGTCTCTTGGTTTCTATTGGAGAGGCAGGAGGACTATCACCACTTATCTGTCTTCCCTAGTCTTGATTATGTCTGAGTTTGTCTGAGCTTATATGCTCTCTTATCATAGGTGTAAATCTTGTGGAACTATATTAAGTACTAAGTACATGTACTGAACTAGAGAACTGTTAAACTCCATGCTAAACAACCATTATTTCTATCATTTCCACTGACTTAGAACCTTGTAAGAATCCTTTGTTTAAAGTTCAGAGTTCTTCCCCATAATGGAATGTGGAGCAAAACTTTTGTTTGCTTGTTTGCTTGCTTTTTTCTCTTTTATTTTCCCCCTTATTGGTCTGATTTTTCTTACATGACATGATAAATATGGAAATATGTTTTTAAAAACTGTTAAAATCCCTCAAATTTTCCTACTTTCATTGACTCCTGACATCTTGGACTTTTATTTGACTTTTTTCTTTGTCTCATTCTGACTTTATATGACATATTTTGAAATGGAAGGAACCTTTGTTAGACATCATTTCTGTCATTAACAGATGGGAAAACTGTGACTGAGACAACTTGATTGACTTACCCAAGTCACACAAATAATAACTTAAAAAGATGCAATTTAATTTAGGTACTCTATATTAACAACAACAGTAACAACAATAGTATTCTTTCTGTTGTGGCCATTTTCAAAATCTCTGTAATTATTGTCATTTCTGCTATGACATTCAAAGTTTGTCCTTTCTCATTTTTCAAAAAATCTATTTCTCAGCAGTTATTGCATACTATATGAACTATTGCACTAGTTTACTAATTCTTCCTAACTATCTCTCCATTAACATTTTGTACTACTCTCTCTTATCTATTATCTTTTAAGTTATGAGTCAGCTATTCTCTGTATGATGCATTTTAGGTCTCATTTCTATCCATTATGTCTTTAATGTCAAATAAGAATTTCTTGCTTCCTTACATAGATCAATTTTCTCTTACTCAGAGCCTTTTCTGATCTTTCCAACTCTTATCATTGTCCATTTAAGCTACTATTCAGGTATTTAGGTTTTCATACACTTTGTGTTTCCTATATTCATTGTGAAATTTACTTTAAAATCTTATACTCTTAAAGGCAAGGGCTTAGGCTTTTACTTTTTATTATATTTGGAGTGTTCAAAACAATATTTGTACCCAGTAGGTATTTAGCAAAATTGTAATAATTTTATAGCATTTTATTTTTCTAATACAAAGAAAGATAGCTTTTAACACTCACCTTTGCAAAACCTTGGGTTCTAATTTTTTCTCCCTCTGCTCAATCCAATATTGTTAAACGTGTGCAATTCTTCAATCATGCTGTTTAAGAAAAATCATATAAAAGGGGGGATAACACAAGGAAGAAATGAAACAGTCAAATGAACAACAAAAAGGTGAAGATTTTGTGTATTAATACACATTCAGTATCTCTATTTCTCTCTTTGGATGTGGACAATGACTCTCCATCACAAGTCTATTGAATTTGTCTAATTGTTGAAAGGAACCAACTCCATCACAGTTGGTCATTACAAAATTTTGTTGTTGCTATGTATGATTTCTGAATTCTGCACACTTCACTTATCATCAGTTCATGTAAGTCTTTCTAGGCTTTTTTTGGAAATCAGCACACTCAATGTTTTATATACAGCAATAATTCCATTACATTTTTGCACATGTAGATACCTTCTTTATCATTTCTTTAGGGTTCAGACCCAGTAATGATACTACTGGGTCAAAAGATATGCACCTTTTTATAGACATTTGGACATAGGTCTAGATTGCTCTCCAGAGTGGTTGGATCATTTCACAATTCCATCAACAATGCATTAGTGTTGCACTTTTCCCACATCCTCTCCAAAATTTATCATTATCTTTTCCTATCATCATCTTAGTCAATCTGAAAGGTGACATGGTATTTCAGTGTTATTTTAATTTTTATTTCTCTTTATTTTCATCATCTGAAAATTATTCATATCCTTTGACTATTTATTAATTGGTTCTTGACTTGTATTCTTATAAATTTGTCACAATTCCTTATGTATTTTAGAAATAAAACCTTTATTATAAATACTGTCTATAATGATTTCCCCAGCTTTATACTTCCCTTTTAATCTTATTTTCATTCCTTTTGTTTGTGCAAAAATTATTTAATATAATGTGAGCAAAGTTGTTCATTTTGCCCTTTATAATATTCTTAATTTTTTTGACATAAAAAATAAAGAAATAGATCAATGAATTAAGCCTAAAAGTAAAAAAGCTGGAACAAGAATAAATTGAAAACCCCAAATTAAATATCAAATTAGAAATTTTGAAATTCAAAAAAGAGATTAATAAAATAGAGGCTAAGAAAGCTATTGAATTGATAAACAAAACTAAGAGTTGGTTTTATGAAAAAAAAATAACAAAATAGATAAACTTCTGATTAATCTAACTAGAATAAGAAAATAAAAAAAATAGCAGTATCAAAAATAAAAGTGTTGAACTCACCACCAATGAAAAATAAATTAAATCAATAATTAGGAGTTATTCTGAATAAAATGCACTTTCCCTTCTTATGTCTTTTAATAAGATCTATTTTTACTTTTGCTTTATTTGAGATCAGAATTGCTACCCCTGCTTTTTTTTTTTTTTTTTTTTTTTTTTTTACTTCAGGTGAGGAAAAATAAATTCCAGCCTTTTACCTTTACTCTCTTTGTGTCTATCTGTGGCAAATGTGTTTCTTGTAAACAGCATACTGTAGGATTCCATTTTATGGGAGAGTTCATCCCATTCACATTAACAGTTAAGATTACCAACTCTGTATTTTCCTTCATCCTATTTTCTTCACTTTATTTACTTTTGTTTTATCTTTTCACCCTGTCCTTTATCATGCTTTTTTACACTCCCCACTCTCTACCTTTTCTCCTATCACACTTCCCTTTTTGGTAGTGTTTCTTTTTACCTACATCACAAACTACTATATCTTCTATCACTTCTTCCCCCTTCTCTTACCTTTTTTCCTAGTGTTTCTGTCCTTCCTTCTATACTTTCCCTCCCTTTTAGTTTCCTCTTTCTCCTCCTACTTCTTTATATGATGAAACAAATTTCTATATCCAACTGAATCATTAAGTTATTCCCTCTCAAAGCCAAAACTGATAAGTTCAAGCTTCAGCCAATGCTCATCACTCTTTTCCCTCCCTATATTGTAAAAGGTATTTTGAGTCTTTTCATGTGACCTAATTTGTCCCATTCTATCTATCTCTTTTTTCCAGTACAGACATTTCCCACCCCTTAAATGTGTTTTTCTTTGATGTCATCACAACAGAGTTCATTCACAGCCATACTCTCTATCAATGTAATGTACCCCTTTATCTGCCCCAGTATCAGATCACTTTCTAAGAGTTAGTTATTGTTTTCCCATCTAAGAATAAAATAGTTTAACCTTTAAATATCTATCTATATCTGTATATGTCTCTATCTATCTATCTATCTATCTATCTATCTATCTATCTATCTCTCTATCCATCTATCTATCCATCCATCCTCTTGTTTACCTTTCTATCGTTGTCTTGAGTCCTGTGTTTGTAGAGTGAATTTCCTGTTTAGTTATGTTTTTCTTGGTAGAAATTATTGAAAGTATATTACTTCATTGAAGCTCTTTCTTCTTCCTTGAAAGATGATGTTGAATGTCACTGTATAGTTAATATTTGGTTGTAACGCCAGGTCCTTTGCCTTTTGAAATATCTTATTCCAGGCCTTCCAATCCTTTATTTTAGAAGCTGCCAGATCCTGTGTGATACCTGCTTCTTGGTATATGAATTGTTTTTGTCTGGCAGTTGCAACATTTTTCCCTTGGTATTATGCTTTTGGATTTTTGTAAAAATGTTCCTTGAAGTTGTCCTGGTTGGCTCTCTTTCTAGAGGTGATGGATGGATTATTTCAATTAGAACTCCCCTTCCATTTCTAGAATATTGGTGCAATTTTCTTTAATGACCTCTTGTAGAATGCTATCCAAGCTTTTTGGTTGGTCATAGTCTTAAGTTAATTTGTCTCTTCTGAATCTATTTTTCGGGTCAATTGTTTTGGCAACGAAATATTTCAAATTTTCTTTCATATTTTTTAGTTTGTTTGACTGATTCTTTGCTGTCTCCTAAAAACTCCCTGTACTACTTTTTAATGAGTGATTTTATTCAGTCATCTTTTGTGTCTCTTTTTTCCATTTGGTTAGTTCTACTGTTTAAGTAATTGTTTTTTTCAGACAATATTATCCTTCCTTTTCCAAACTTCATAGGCCCATTCCTTTTCTCATTTCTTATTCTACCTTTAATAACCGCCTTTTGAAGTCTTCCATGAGCCTTTCCAAAAAAGTTTCTTTGAGCTTCAGACTCTCACTCTTAGCAATTTCTTCTGTAGATATTTTGTCTTGACGAAAGTTTGTATTTTGGTCTTTCCTGTCACCATAATAGATTTCTATGGTCAAGGTTCTTTTCTTTTTTCTTTACTTTTCTCTTTGTATTTCATCTTTCTTATTTTTAAGGTAGAGCTCTGCTCCTGGGGTAAAAGTGGCAGTATCCCATGCTATCTGGACAACTCTGAGCCTTGACTTTCTGCACAGGGGCACCTTGTGTTTGCAGGGGGTAGCTTTACTTGCTCTGTTCTGGAAACATCCTGGTTTCCTAGAGTTTGCCTTCTGAACTGGAACTAGAAGCTACTTCCCTGCTGTGCTCCTCTGCTGAGACAACCTGAGGGTCTTAGTTGCTCATTTGCTGTGAATAATACTCTGTCACTGGCTTTACCATAGTCTATCTGACCTGGGCTGAACACCCTTTTGACCCCAGTGAGAGTGACTTTGCTTGGTGTTTTTTCAGTTTATCTTAAGTTGAAGAATGTTTGCATTACATCAGACTCTGTCCAAAGCTTTATTATTCTTTATAATAATGAATGCATCAACCATCATTGTACTAACATCATTTTGTTGCTATTCTACATTGTTAACAATTTACATTGAGTGCATTTTAAAGTTAAAAAAGAAACCTTCAGGACTTCAATTTAATTTTAGCATTGAATCTATAATCTATTTAATTTAAGACTTCCCTATTTAAGTAGTGAGAATATAAGACAATGAATTACAAGTATTAGAATTCTGGCAAAATGCAGTTTAAGATATTGTACATTTTCTCACAAAGTACAAAAATATTAATCTTTCTAGTGTCATAAAGCATACTGAAAACTGATATAATGCCATTAAAATTTATGTAATCTCTTTTCTCTTTCTTTTTAACTCATACTGACCTTTTGCCCATTCCCATAAGGTCATTTCCTTTTCAGAGAACGAGCCTGTTCTGATCTTCCAATTTGGAATTAAAAGCTGAAAGTAATGCTACAAAATTTTGCTTTTCTAATCCATCTTTCTTACAAAAATGATTTAATTCCCTCTTAAGCTTTCTGACTTTTCTTTTGGATATTTTCCATATTATTTCACCTCATTAAAATCATGCTGTTGTCAACTTGGAGAAATAGGGTTTTAGGCAGACAATGGGTTTTTATTTAATATATGTAGAGAAAAATGTATCATTCCCAGAAAAATTATGCTAATTTCTTGACTTAAGGTGAAACGTTTTGTTTGTATTTGTTTTTAATGAAGTAACAATGTTATTGCTTCTACATTATATAAAGCATAATAAATATTGAACTGTTAGATTTTATAACTAATTCAAAACAGTTAAAGTGGAATCAACATGAACTCAAAAAATTATTTTAAAAAATCATATACTTAATATATAATGTTTTACATATGAATTTATATAATTGTTTTTAATTGCTAATATTTGGTTTTGGGGATGCATGTTTTATTGACTCAACTGAATTCGAGCATGCCATTTGGTAGGAAGGAATATCATACAGAGATTTATTTATATTTTATAATCACTGAGTTTTCTCTTTAAGTATATTTCCTCCACATGCTATCACACTTATTTTTTTGATGTTTGAGATAGCTCTATATAAATCATTTATTTGATGATATCATTTCTACCTTTTTAAAAATTGTAAATAACAAAATAGAAAAGGGATAAGAAGAATGCAGAAGCCTTCCAAATGACCTTGAATTATATTCCAGAATCAGACAGAAGTTGGGAAAAATAATTTTGCCCATGTAAATGAATTTAATTATTCATATTTTATTTTTTATTAACAAGATATATGCTTGGGTAATTTTTAAACATTGACTCTTGAAAAACCTTTTGTTCCAATATCTCCCCTCCTTCCGCCCACTACCTCCCCCAGATGGCAGGTAGACCAATACATATTAAATATGTTAAATACAACATATGTATATATATATATATGTATATATATATGTATATATATCCATATAGTTATTTTGCTGCACAAGAAGAATCAGACTTTGAAATAATGTACAATTAACCTGTGAAGGAAATAAAAAATGCAAGCAGACAAAAACAGAAGGATTGGAAATGCTATGTAGTGGTTCACACTCTTTCCCAGAGTTCTTTCACTGGGTGTAGCTAGTTCTTTTCAATATTGAACAAATGGAACTGATTTGGATCATCTCATTGTTGAAGAGAGCCACATCCATCAAATTGATCATCATATAGTATTGTTGTTGAAGTATATAATGATCTCCTGGTCCTGCTCATTTCACTCAGCATCAGTTCATGTAAGTCTCTCCAGGCCTATAATCATCCTGCTGGTCATATCTTACAGAATAATAACATTCCATAACAATCATGTATCACACTTTATTCAGCCATTTTCTAATTGATGGGCATGCACTCCAGTTTCTAGCCATTAAAAAGAGGGCTGCCACAAACATTTTTTCACATACAGGTTCCTTTCCCTTCTTTAAGATCTCTTTGGGACATAAGCCCAGTAGTAACACTGCTTAATCAAAGGGTATGCACAGTTTGATAACTTTTTGAACATAGTTCCAAATCACTCTCCAGAATGGCTGGATGTATTCACAATTCCACCAACAATGTATGTGTGTTCCAGTTTTCCAAAATCCCTCCAAAATTCACCGTTATCTTTTTTTCTGTCATCCTATCCAATCTGAGAGGTGTGTAGTGGTTTGTCAGAGTTGGTTTTAATTTGCATTTCTCTGATTAATAATGACTTGGAGCATTTTTTCATATGGCTAGAAATAGTTTCAATTTCATCAGAACATTGTCTGTTCATATCCTTTGACCATTTATCAAGTGGAGAATAGCTAAATATTAATATTTCCAAATTTCTTATAAAAGAAAAAAACTAAAAAAAAGGTTATTTTCATTTCTGATCAAAAGACAATGCAAGTTCATGAAAACAATGTTTTTGTATATAATTCAAAAGGCCATTTGTTCTTAATGTATACCAGTTCTAACAAGATTGTGACTTTTAAATACAAGATATAGAAAAAAAAACAATGAAGTAGAAGGGAGACAATAGAGATGGGTACATTGAAAGAATTAGAATAATTAGATAGAATGAGAAACTAAAGAGTTATATGAAGAAGGAAATGGGTAAATTAAATGTATGTGAGTGAGTGTGTATGTGTGTATGTGTGGGTGTATGTGTGTATAAAAAAAGAAAAACATTTGGCATATTTCAATGAAATAATACAAGCAATTGATAAAGACTCATGTAAGTACTAATTTGGGAGAATGAGTAGGGGGAATCAGACAAATTACATGTGCCTATTCTATGTACAAAGGCAAATAAATATGGAAATACTTAATATAATAGACCTATATCTTGTTTGTTTGTTTTAGGGTTTAAAAGTATGAGAATCTGTTATATAGAAAATTTCATTCTGTCAAACATTTAATCACTAGTCATATCTGGTGAACAAGAGAGCTAGCATGTTTGGGGCTGCATTGCTGCCTTACACTAAAGAGTAGCCAGGTTCAAACCCTGCTTCAGATGCATGCTTGCTATGTAAACATGAGTGAGAGACAATCTCTCAGTGAAAAATTATCTAAGATTTTATCATAGATAAGTTGTTGATAAGTATCTGTACAAGTTGTTTTTCTACATGATGGAAAAAAAAGGGCTCACATGATAATGTATTATTTTCTAATGATTTCTACCTGAAAATTACTTTAACAAGAGTAATGATTTAATATCAGCTTAAATATTTTGAAGTGTGTAATCATTTTTTCAAAATGCAATGAAATACCAAAAGATGGAAAAATACAGGAGGAAAGCAACAACTTCTTTAGAAAAAATATATTAGTACATAAGTGGAAATGGAAGAACAACTCTAAACACTTGAAACTGAACATTGCTAATTTACAAAGTACAAGCATGGAGTTAAAGAATAGATATCTAATCCTTTTCTACTCCTTTGCTCATATTCATAATTCATTATTATGGAACCCTAAATCCATTTCAGAATTTTACGTTTTCTCGATGGATCTTTATTTTTCCACTTCTTCCTCTTTTTCTTAAAAAGTGAATATTCAAAATGGAATTTTCCTCAGAAGCATCTATTTAATGCCAAAAACAGGCATCATAGGTAATGGGAATAAACTAGAAACATTTCTAATAAGATCATGGATGAAATAAGGTTGTCCACTATCAACATTATTATTTAATATTTTTGTAGAAAAATTAAATTTAGCAATAAGAGAAGACAAAGAAATGAGAGTAGGTAATGAGGTAACTAAATTACTACTCTTTTTAAATGATATGATTATATATTTAGAGAATCCTAGAGAATCAACTAAAAAATTACTAGAAAAAATTCACAACTTTTGCAAAGATAGAGTATACAAAATAAATCCAAATAAGTTATCAACATTTCTATATGTTACCAACAAAGTATATCAGCAAGAGATACAAAGAGAAATTTTATTAAAATTATTGTAAATGATATAAAATATTTGAGAGAGTATTTGCCTCAGTTTTATCAACAACAAATTGAACTAGATAAAGAAATGGCACTCCTCTCCAGTATCATTTACAAGAAAATTCCAAATGAACTCACAATGTGTTGGAAAAGACTGAAAAATAACATTTATTGTCCACCACTTTGCTGAAGCTACTAACTGTCAGAATTTTACACCATCATTTCATTAATAATTTGCAATTAGTTTCATGTCATCTTTGCCTTTATGCTGTTCACGTCTTTCTTTTTTTCTTATTGCTTTTGTTAACATTTCTATAACCATTTCAGATAAAAATTGGGATACTTATTTTAATCATATATATATATATATATATATATATATATATATATACATATATATATATATATATATATATATATATATATATATATATATATATACATATATATATATATATATACCTTATAGAGTATTCTCATTGCATTTAGTGTGTAATAATTCTTATCTACCTATCTGTCTATTGGATTAAAATCCTTGTAATTATGTCCTTTGGGAGAATTTTTCTTTAAACATTAAAGCAAATTATGTTTTATCAAAATATTGTAGCAGTTATGAATATAATTACATAGATTTAGATTTTTTTGATATGATTATATGTCTTAATGCACATATATTCTGTTCTTAATGTTCAAGAAAAAATCAGAAACTATATAATATTTTGAAATTGTTAATTATTTACTATAAAACATATTTTCACTATTAGGATTCTTCTGTATATTAAAATGACTGAGAATTATGACGATTGAGGTTGCTGAAAACAAATATATAAGGAACTGAAAGATCAAATGAGAAGGTGCATGTAAAAAATCTAAATATATTGCAGAACATTACTAATTATAATTATCACTTGAGTCATCAATGACCCCAATGTTGTATATTTATATGATCTTGGGCAAATGACTAAATTCCCTGGACATCAATATTCTAATCAATGAAATGAAGATGTTGGGGTTCCTTGTACTTTGAAGTTCCTTCTTATCCCAAATATGTGATGCTAAGTTCACAGAAATAGTAAGTGAAATAGTTAAGATACAAACATCAGTACTTTAATGTGCTCAGAATGTACCATAACAATTTTTTAAAGATGACCCAGTATTTTGAATTGATGTTCTTTGAAATTTTTATAGAACTATGTATATACAAATATTGCCAGAAGAGAGATATAGACAAATTGCTATCTCTATTCTTAGAATTAATATCTATACAAGTAGAGCCAATCTCCTAATACTAAATAAGAAATAGTAAAAAAAAAAAAAGAATTATGGTAATTTATTTATTTTACACATAGAAAAGATATTAGAGATTATTTAATTTTGACTTTCCCTTTCTCTTATATAGATTAGGATACAAACACCTCTAAGATTAATTCTAGTTTGGAATTCACATTCAACAGAAACAATATTAAAGGGGGGTACAAGTTTATTACCACTCAGAAACTTGATTTAAATAAAACATAAAGTGTAAGCATCCTTTAAATGGGTGGCCACAGTGCAACAGGAGGTTGAGTACCCCAGAAGTAATCTCTGTGGCTATAGGACTGCCCTGTGGGTGGGATCCTGGCCATATTGAAATAGCTTTGTAATGGGTTGACATCCCTCTTGATGATTGGCTGTGTGTGTGACCTCACAGGTCCTTTATTAGCCCACTGCAGGCAACAAGTCACTCTCTTTAACCTGGCTCACTAGCCTGGGGTAGCCAAGCCAAGCTGATGGATAGCCGAGAGAGGTAAGGAGTTTGGTAGTGAACACATGGATCTTCAGACCAAGTGTTCACTAAGGAGTTAACAAGTCAGGGCATTATGTGAGTAGGTATAATAAAGACTTTTAAGATTACACATGGCTGTTCTTGAGCATGCTATGGGTTATTAAACTACAGATTCAAGAAATTGTGGCCAAAGCCTTTGAAGGCCTCAGAGGAGGTGAGCCGGGTAGAGTTGACACTGCAAAGGTCAGTGATCAAAGGTACTCTGTTGGGCCTAGGACAGACTAGTAATAGTAACAGCTAGGAGGGCATGTTGCAATAAAGGAAGAGACAACATAGCCTAAAACTTATATACAAATAACAAAGACAGTGGCTACTATAACAATACAGACATTATGACAAATAAACCAAAACATACAACATACATCAAGACTCTTAAGAAGCACCAACATCTGAATTCCTTGGCTGGGAGAATCCATGGTCAGAGCTACTCAGATTCTCAAGTAGGAGGCATTCCTAGACAAGTTGTTCAGTGAATTCTCAAACTTCTGTTTTATTAAATGTATTCTCATTTATACATGACTCTTGACATGGAGCAAACTCCCAGTTTCAGAATGTTCCATTTTGAAAGGACCATCAAGACTATGTGTTTATTCCTTTAGAAGGACTGTATACTCAAGGAACTGGCCATGTTTCCTGAGTAAATACAGGCCAGCAATAAAAGAGAGCCAATCAGTGCAACAGAAATATGGCCTTCCAAATTCTTTGTGCTTTCCTGGCATTTCATCAAATAAAGACATGGTTGAGACTCACTTAGGATTCCTCACAATACCTAAGGAGATAAAATTGTTTTTCCCAGAACATGTAGGTAGGCGTTGGGAAAAAAAAAAAAAAAAGACTAGGATTCATGTAGTGCCAGGTTTGTCCATTCCTGTTTTCCTTCTTATCTCTAACTTCAACAATTGAGACACTATGTGGTGGAAAGAGACCCAACCTGTGCCACATCACCTTGCAGATAACTTTGAAAGTTACATCACTTCTCAGGACCTCAGTTTTATAATGTCTAAAATGCAGGGGTGTGACTAGATGGCCTCCAGTTTCCCCTGCATTTTTAAGTTCCATGAATTACAACATTGTATAAAGTTGAATCCTATTTAATATTTTCCTATGGATAATGTAGCCACCAATAGAACTGTTCAATATATCACTGTCTAAAGTCATATTGCTCATGTGCTCTAAAAATATAGCTATATTATAATTTTCATTTACTCTTGAATTGTTTTGCCAAACAAATTTATAGCTGTTTTCTAAGAAGGAAAAATACAACTTAAAATAAGCTCCATATAATCTGCTTTTACATAAGTTAAATGTTTTCACTTTTTTATTCTCATAAGAATAAACTCAAAAAATCATTTTCTTTCTTAATTAAGTTAGAATGCATGAAGATCTTGAATAATTTAATACAATTGTCCATTTGAATAGTAGCTAATTACACCCTCCTGGCATAATTATTGTATTATCTCCACACTTAGGACAAAATTGCTGTACTATTTAATTGAACTCAAAAGTATTTCTGACATTTTAATGAACATCCCATTTAGTTTTATTTTACAAGATTTCCCAATGAACCGCAAAGAATTTTTAAAAATGTCATTCAAGGTGTGTAGGTAAGTAAGATGAGTAGCACGAGAGGGAAAAGATGTTTCATATAGGAGTATAAAATTATCTGTGAATGTTGTTGTATTAGAAGTCTATTGTGGTAAATGACTTTAGGTTATGCTCATTTTAAATGTAAGATGAGGAAAGACAAGGTAATGTATCTTTCTCACCTTCATATGTTATATTTCCATAAAATCTCCTTTGAAGAACTGACTTCATTCCTCATTTGGCTTCTTTAGTAGTTTTGCTTTTGGAAACTCTCATAGCACTTTGTAATGTACATTTATTTGCACAATCTTCTTTTTATTTTTCATATTGTATGGATCTGATTTCAACTTGTCCTATCTCAAAGTATCACAGGATTAGAATCTCCTCAGAGGTGGGAGATATTTCTTATTTCCTCTTTTATCTATCTTTAGAACTTAAATTTAATAACAATTTTATATGTTCATTAAGTTTAAATAAAAAGAAATAAGTAATGATTTAGAATAAAATAATTCTAAATTAAACATAAGCCCAAAGAAATCTTGATTCCCATGCCCTTATAAAGAAGAAATTAACACTAGGAGTTTGGTTAAAAATGTTTGTTCAACTTCATGAGAGACAGTATAAGCTATTACTCATGTATTTGAAAACATTGCATAAAAAAGTTTACTTAAATAAATAAATCTAATCATTTTTCAAACAGAAATATTAGTATGACTTTTTAAAACAAGTTATCAACTCCTCTTAAAATTTCTTTGCATAAAAATAAAATAAAATTTCTCTTCTTTGTTCTTTTATTAAATGAACACAAGTTGGTTATTTTTATTTGTACATTTCTATCCAGCTTTTGTTACCACATTGGTTTAGTTTTTTTTTTTGTTGTTGTTTGTTTTTTTTGTTTTTTTTTTTTTCCCCCATACATCACTACCACATACAAAGAAGTGCCAACATCTGAATTCCAACAGTGGGTATAACCCAGGTCAGAGCTAGGCAGAATCTTGAGTGGGAAGCTTTGTTGTGCATGTAGTACCAAATCTTCTTAATCTCAAATTCCCTTTCCACTAAGGGGTATTTATAGGCTGAGAGCAAAGAGTATAGTATGCTAGATATTCAATTTTGAAACATGACCCTTGAGACAGAATAGCCCCCCTCAGGTACATGGATGCTCTATTGCAAGAGTTCCATCAAAGACAATATGTTTTCTTAATTTAGGATTATGTTTACTCCAGGAACTAGTCAGGTATCTGGGGAAAACACAGGCCTATCATAAAAGATGTTCATCAATCAAGGCACTAGGAAGATAACCAAACTTCCTAATGCTTCCTGAGCATGAAAGAAATAAATATTAAATAAAACAAAATTAAATAAATATTAAATAACTGGGAGCATATTCCAAAGTTCTCAGCAAACAAATTTATACAAAGGCATGCATGAAACTCACTGGGATTCCTTACTAGGATTCCTTACACCAGACATAGATATAGATATCAATATTGATATCTATATCCATATATGTAGATCTATTTATCTATTTATCTATATACATACATATATATATTATATATATGTTATAATACGCATATATATGTATGTGTGTGTATACTTGTAACAGCTTTCTTGCATCATATGGAAATCATATTCATTAAGATTTTTTTTTGTATCCATATATGGATTAAACCACTCCTTAAAGAATTTTCTGGTTCATACTCTTGATAAAAGAACAATCTAATCTTGTATTGTCATAGTTCCATCCTTTGAAGACATAGTGATGGGACTATACTCTCTTTTTGATATTCTCACTTGGTCTACTCATATTAGTCAATGCTGTTTTAATTGTGTCATATTGAAAGTTATAGACAATATATTTCTGCTGCAATTTGGAAAAGATGGTATATACTATTTTTTTCCTTTTTTAAATTATTTTTATATCTTTTTTATTATTATTTATTTATAATATTATCCCTTGTATTCATTTTTCCAAATTATCCCCCCCTCCCTCTACTCCCTCCCCCTGATGATAGGCAGTCCCATACATTTTACATGTGTTACAATATAACCTAGATACAATACATGTGTGTAAATACCATTTTCTTGTTGCACAATAAGCATTAGATTCCAAAGGTACATGTAACCTGGGCAGACAGATATTAGTGCTAACAATTTACATTCATTTCCCATTGTTTCTTCTCTGGTTGTAGCTACCTCTGTCCATCATTGATAAACTGGAAGTGAGTTGGCTCTTCTTTATGTTGAAGATTTCCACTTCCATCAGAATACATCCTCATACAGTGTTGTTGTTGAAGTGTACAGTGATCTTCTGGTTCTGCTCATTTCACTCAGCATCAGTTGATGTAAGTCTCTCCAAGCCTCTCTGTATTCCTCCTGCTGGTCATTTCTTACAGAGCAATAATATTCCATAACCTTCATATACCACAATTTACCCAACCATTCTCCAACTGATGGACATCCATTCATCTTCCAGTTTCTAGCTACAACAAAAAGAGCTGCAACAAACATTTTGGCACATATATGTCTCTTTCCTCTCTTTAGTATTTCTTTGGGATATAAGCCCAGTAGTAGTACTGCTCGGTCAAAGGGTATGCACAGTTTGATAACTTTTTGGGCATAGTTCCAAATTGCTCTCCAGAATGGCTGGATTCTTTCACAACTCCACCAGCAATGTATTAGTGTCCCAGTTTTCCCACATCCCCTCCAACATTCATCATTATTTGTTCCTGTCATCTTAGCCAATCTGACAGGTGTGTAGTAGTATCTCAGACTTGTCTTAATTTGCATTTCTCTGATCAGTAGTGATATGGAACACTCTTTCATATGAGTGGATATTGTTTCAATTTCATCATCTGAGAATTGTCTGTTCATATCCTTTGACCCTTTATCAATTGGAGAATAGCTTGATTTCTTATAAATTAGGGTCAGTTCTCTATATATTTTGGAAATGAGACCTTTGTCAGAACCTTTGCTTTTAAAAATATTTGCCTAATTTGTTACTTCCCTTTTAATCTTGTTTGCATTAGTATTGTTTGTACAGAAACTTTTCAGTTTGATGTAATCAAAATCTTCTATTTTGTGATCAATAATGATCTCTAGTTCTCCTCTGTTCATAAATTCCTTCCTCCTCCACAGGTCTGAGAGGTAGATTATCTTCTGTTCCTCTAAACTATTTATTATCTTCCTCTTTATGCCTAAATCATGGACCCATTTTGATCTTATCTTGGTATATGGTGTTAAGTGTGGATCCATATCTAATTTCTGCCATATTAATTTCCAGTTTTCCCAACAGTTTTTTTCCAAATAATGAATTTTTATCCCTAATGTTGTTATCTTTGGGTTTGTCAAAGATTAGATTGCTATAGATGTGCCCTTTTTTGTCCTTTGTATCTAATCTGTTCCACTGATCTACTGGTCTATTTCTTAGCCAATACCAAATGGTTTTGGTGACTGCTGCTATATAACATAGCTTTACATCAGGTACACTTAGACCACCTTCCTCTGAGTTTTTTTTCATTAGGTCCCTTGCAATTCTCGACCTTTTATTCTTCCATATGAATTTTGTTGTTATTTTTTCTAGGGCATTGAAATAGTTTCTTGGGAGCCTGAATAGTAATGGTGATAGTGGTCACCTTGTTTCACTCCTGATCTTACTGGGAAAGATTACAATTTATTTCTATTGCATATTATGCTTACTGACGGTCTTAAATATATGCTCCTGATTATTCTAAGGAATAGTCCATTTATTCCTATACTCTCAAGAGTTTTTAGTAGGAATGGATGTTGGATTTTGTCAAATGCTTTTTCTGCATCTATTGAGATGATCATATGGTTCTTATTAATTTTATCATTAATATGGTCAATTATACTAATAGTTTTCCTAATATTAAACCAGCCCTGCATTCCTGGAATAAATCCTACTTGATCATAGTGTATTATCCTGGAAATGGCTTTCTGAAGTCCTTTTGCTAATATCTTATTTAAGATTTTAGCATCAATATTCATTAAGGAAATTGGTCTATAATTTTCTTTCTCAGTTTTCGATCGACCTGGTTTAGGTATCAGTACCATGTCTGTGTCATAAAAGGAGTTTGGTAGGACTTCTTCATCCCCTATTTTTTCAAATAATTTATATAAATAACATTGGGGCTAATTGTTCTTTAAATGTTTGGTAGAACTCACATGTGAATCTATCTGGTCCTGGAGATTTTTTCCTGGGCAGTTCATTAATAGCTTGTTCTATTTCTTTTTCTGAAATGGGACTATTTAAGCAATTTATCTCCTCCTCTGTTAATCTAGGGAGCCTATATTTTTGGAGGAAGTCATCCATTTCACTTAAGTTATAAAATTTATTGACATAAAGTTGGGCAAAGAAACTCCTTATTATTTCTCTAATTTCCTCTTCATTGGTGGAAAGATCCCCCTTTTCATGTGTAAGACTAACAATTTGATGTTCTTCTTTCTTTTTTCTGATCAAATTTACCAAAGGTTTATCTATTTTATTGGCTTTTACATAAAACCAACTCTTGGTTTTATTTATTAATTCAATAGTTTTTTTTTTTTTTACTTTCAATATTATTGATTTCTCCTTTTAATTTTTGTAGTTCAAGTTTAATTTTTGGTTGGGGGTTTTTAATTTGGTCTTTTTCTAGCTTTTTAAGTTGCAGGCCCAATTTGTTAATCTTCTCTTTTTCTATTTTCTTCAAATAAGCCTCTAAAGATATAAAATTTCCCCTTATTACTGCTTTAGCTGCATCCAACAGATTTTGGTATGATGTCTCATCATTGTCATTATCTTGGGTGAAATTATTAATTGTTTCTATAATTTGCTGTTTCATCCAGTCATTCTTTAAGAGGAGATTGTTCATTTTCCAATTACTTTTTGGTCTACTTACCCCTAACTTTTTAGTGAATGTAGCTTTTATTGCATTGTGATCTGAGAAGAAGGCATTTATTATTTCTGCATTCCTACATTTAATTTTGAGATCTTTATGTCCTAATATATGGTCTATTTTTGTATAGGATCCATAAACTGCTGAGAAGAAAGTATATTCCTTTCTATTGCCATTCAGTTTTCTCCAAAGGTCTATCATACCTAGTTTTTCTAATGTTCTATTTACTTTTTTAATTTCTTTTTTATTTGTTTTGTGGTTTGATTTATCTAATTCTGAGAATGCAAGGTTGAGATCTCCCACTATTATAGTTTTACTGTCTATTTCTTCTTGCAATTCTCTTAACTTTTCCTTTAGGAAGTTAGATGCTATACCACTTGGTGCATATATGTTTAGTTTCGATATGGCTTCATTATTTATGCTACCTTTCAGCAGGATATAGTTTTCTTCCTTATGTTTTTTAACTAGATCAACTTCAGCTTTTGCTTGATCTGAGATAAGGATAGCTACTCCTGCTTTTTTGGCTTTACCTGAAGCATAATAGGCTCTGTTCCAACCTTTTACCTTTACTCTGTATGTATCTCCATGCTTTAAGTGTGTTTCCTGCAGACAACATATTGTAGGGTTCTGATTTTTGATCCAATCTACTATCCATCTCCATTTGATGGGAGTGTTCATCCCATTCACATTTACAGTTAAAATTACTAATTCTGTATTTCCTGTCATCATATTATCCCCAGATTATGCTTTTTCCCTTGACCCCCTTTATCCCCTTCCCCGATATTTAATTTATAGACCCCCCTTGTGATGCGCAGCCCTCCCTTTTTTTAGTATCCCTCCCCCCTCCGTCCAATTCCCTTCAGTTATTCTCCTTTTCCTTTTCCCTTTTCCTTTCCCCCCTTTTAACAAGGTGAGAGAAAATTCTCTGAAAAACAAATATGTCAATTATTTACAGCTTCCTCCCAGACCGGATGGATGCAGCGGCTCCTGTGCCTGAGCTAAGACAGAGCTCTGGGAGAGAGTTACCCACCCACTCCCTGGAAGTGCCTCAGAGGTGATCAGCACTGCTGTACTTTGAGGGTCCTGTGTTCTAGCGGCTTCCCTGAGGTTTGAGGCTGAACAGTAAAGGTGACACAAAGCCCAGCCTATATGTCCCAGTGGGGCGTGGATGTGAGCAGCAGGTGACGTGAAAAGCCCCTGTGCTCAAACTGGAAGTGTCTGCCAGAAACCTTGGTCCCTAGTTCAAAGGTTCTGCTTCTCTGGGACTTCTGGGGCTGATTTCCACAGCCTTCAGCTGAGCTAGGCAGTGTGTGTTGCCTTGGGCCGTATCAGCCCACTTCTCAATCTCTTAACTAGTCACAGGTGAGAGCTAGGGGCCACACCCACCGTGCCTGAGATCTGCTGAGTCACCCCCAGGATCTGGGAAGATCCAATCTATCTTTAAATTTTTAAAGTGTTTTAGATTTCTCTTCTGAACTTCTGTATTATAAGCAGAGAAGAACTAACAGCCTGTGCCAAATTTCTTTATCTCAGTGGCTTCTCTGATACCAGAGCCCTTTCCAGCGCACTCAGTGCAGTGTGCTAGCACCCAGCTGTCTGTGCTGGCCTCTCTTCTTCCTCCCCTGGGAACTGTCCTTTTCTGTTGAAACTTCAGATTCTCTTCAGCTGGTAAGTAGTGCTTCCAGTCCTTGTGGTATCTATCAGTCCAGTGCTATTTCTGAGGCTGATTTATCTAATTGGTTGTGAGGGAGTAAGGACGTTCACAGAGTAGTTTGTATCTTCCCCGCCATCTTGCCTCCGCCCCGCCCAAAGAGCGGTATATACTTTTTTTAATTCACTAATGTTATCCTTTGTCGTGTAGTATTCCTCAGAGTTAATTACTAAAAATTCTTCAGCTTCTAGTAGCATCTATCTAGGAGATAGCCCATTAAAACAATTCTAATATAATTCATTTCTATTGGATTTTAGAGTTCTGTTGAGTTAACATTAAATTATTACCATTCACAAGGCTGCTTTAATATGTCAACACTGTTTTGAGGAGTGGGGAAGGAGGGCAGGAAATGAAAAGAACAAGATTATATTAATATATAAGTGACCACTGCTATCTTGTATTGAACTATAAAAATATGCCCTTAAAGGGGCAGCTAGGTGGTGCAATGGATACGGCACCAACCTTGAATTCAGGAGGATCCGAGTTCAAATTTGGTCTCAGACACTTAACACTTCCTAGCTGTATGACCCTGGGCAAGTCACTTAACCCCAGCCTCAAAAAAAAAAAAAAAAAAAAAAAAAAAAAATATATATATATATATATATATATATATATATATATATATATATATATGTGTGTGTGTGTGTGTGTCTGTGTGTGTTTGTGTGTGTGTGTGTATATGTGTGTGTGTGTGTGTATATATATATATATATATATATCTATATCTATCTATCTATATAGATATAGATATATATATATATATATATATGCCCTTAAAGTTTTGACAATGTTTCTATTGTGATTATACTACTTTATAATCACTAATAAGAAAATAAAAATATTGTTACTATACAGTTCATCAAGTTTCATTTTATTTGTACTATATAATTTTTAGAATCTCAAATTCTAGATATAAGTAACAAAAAAACTAAATATTTGAAATGAGCATTTATATAATTCAAACGATTGGGAAACTTGATTTTTTTGTAACAATTACAATGAGATGTTTTGCCTCATTTAAAAACTATTGAATTATGGTAGAATTTTTACTTGAAATGTGAATTTTATGCATAGAATAAGTCATATGACAAAAATTTTAAATGCTGTTGTATATAAGAAACTCTCATAAGTGCATTTATATTATGTGATAATTTTGGGAAATTTTTTATCCTTGCTCATAGCTTATTCAGGTTTTTGACATCAGAAAAAGTAGAAGAGAGGGAGGGAGAGAATTAGAGAGAAAGAGTAAAAGAGAGCAAGTGATAAAGCAAAGAGAGAGAGAGAGATCCTGTGGTTATAATGGGGATGGAAACACCTTTAATTTTAGATCAAAGAATATTCAGTTGAGAAACTATATTAAAAAGGAAATCCTGTAAATGTAATGAATGTAGGAACCCCTTCCTTCAAATCCAAGCCTTATTCATCATTAAATAATTCATACCAGAGGGGAAAAATATGAATTTTATAAATGTGGGAACAAATTCTCTTGAAACTCAAACAATGTTGAGTCTTAAATTATCTGCATTGGAGAAAAAAGATTTTGTAAATAGAGTGAATATGTGAAGAAATTAAAAACTCAGTCTAAGAAAATAATATCCTCATTTAATGGAGTAAATGAATACACACAAAAAGGTTCAGCAAGGGCAAATGTTGAAAACTATCTTTGCATGTATTTTTAAAGATAAGATAAAGTGCTATTATTATAAAAAGTAGACACAAAAATTAATTATATGAAGAATTTATTATGATATTTTTCAATGTTAAGAAAGCTAGCTAATCTTTTTCAACATTTTAAATATTCCATTGCAAAAATAATCACCAGGATACTTGTTAACAAGTCATTTTTTTCCTTTCCAAAAGTGATATATTTGTGTGTCTTTTGAATTGCAGTATGCATGTATATGGAATAATAGATCTTTGAAGTATGTGGGAGAAAAAAAATCACTAAAAGTATAAAGACATTAATTTAAAAATCATATCTGACTCACAAAGATTCCACTCAAAGGAGGAGTATTCCTAAAGGAAATTGCTAAGAGGATGGCTAAATCTGCCACCACCACTAGATGTTTAAATAGCATTTGAATATCTATGACATTAATTATCTCATTTAAAAATTATTTTTAAAATATTTTATTTAAAATTTTAAGTCATAAGTTTTGTTTTCTCCTCCCTCTTCCTTGATGGAAAATAATAATTTATACATGTGAAATTATGTAAAATATTTCCATATGAGTAATTCTGTATGAGAATCATCTTTATTAACTTCATAGCACTTTTGAGAATAGAATACTAAAATATCTTTTACTTCCAGTCTATATACACAGAAATTGAGATTCAGTTAAGGCAATTGATATTTCTATTTTCTCATAGCTAATGAGTGTGGGAATACTATTATGTCATTAAAAAGTGGTGAGGGACTGGAAGATGACTTTGAACCACATGTCTTTTTGATCCCAAGTACAAGACTAATTCCATTCTTTCCATCACACTATTTCTACATAATGAAAGTGGCAATTTTCTCATTCATTTCAAATTTAGAACTGAGTTTTAATGCTTTTTATAAAAAGTAATTGTTTACTTTTTTGTATTTGAAGGCCCAATTTTATGAGAGATCCAGGAACATATTAAGGACTTAATGAATGCTCATCAATCAACATATTATAAACCTCATCTGATAAAATGTTGTATCCCTACACTTTCTTCTAAAGTATACAATCTGCTTACATTTTTAACAAATGATGACTCACTATGAAAAAAGAAAGGTCAAATACTACATTATGATTTAATATTTAATTACAAATTCATATATACCATAGACTATATCACTTTTAATCATTAGCTTGAAGGATAGAGATTATGGAAATGAATAGACCAATAAATGACTATATTTGCAAAGATGATGCAGCAATGTGAAGGAGATTTGAGACAGTACACATAATACAAGGGATGGAAGAATCTTATGCTTTGATTCCTGGGATAGTAGGCTGTGTTAAAATTTTTATATGGATTTTATTGATAAGATATGAGAGATAAACCTTTATAAAACATATATTATAAAGAGTAAATTAGGTAAAGGCTTTAGCCATGTTTTAATAACTGCTATCATTTTGACTTTTCATCATCTATTTTTTTTCAATTTTAAATGAATTTATGGCTTTATCATTTGATATTTTCTTACCTCCTGTGCTTTCAACTGTTGTTACTTTTGGATTTCTATCACATAGAATACATTGCTTATTTTTTGGCTTCATAGAACAGAAAGGTAGTTTTCACCTTTTAATTCACTATTCATTTTTGTTTTGTGGTTGTTATTAAATGAGCAGTTTTGCTTTGTTTTATTTAGTTACTAAGTATGTTCCGTTATACACTAGTTTTTGAATTCTCTTCAAAAATATGTTTATATTGGAAGTTTACTCCAGCTCTAAAATGTACATTATGGAATTACCACTTTCACCATCCCCTCTGGCCTTGAACTCTAATTCTAATTAGAATGTCTCTTCTTACAAACTTCTTTTAAGAAGAGTAATCAACCTAGCTAAGTTCAATTATGTTTACTTTCTTACTTTTTAGGTTGCACTATAGACTTTCTCTACTATGCCACCATGCCACATATCTTTATATCACTTTTCCTTTTTGACTTTCCTTTTATGTTGTTTTCTCACATTAAATTGAGGATAAAGTCTGCCTTTCTTTTAACTGTACTTATATTCCCAAATCTAAGTACGGTGCTTGTACATACAAGGTACTTGATAAATCCTTACTGAATGACTTACATTTTTTACATAACAAAAATAATCCTTCTTTCTTTAGTCATGTCTTCTGATGATCATATTCAAATGTGATTCTATTAGACAAAATCCTAATCAAACCTATAGTTCAGCATATCTTTAAATATAAGATAGCTAATTCTGCTATAGGTAATCCCACTCTGCTATAGGTAATTGAACAAATAATCTTAATTTTTACACTAATTTTTTGTTTGTTTGTTTGTGAAATAATGAACATTGTTAAATATCTAAGCAAGAATAATTCTGAGCTTGGTGCAAAAATTAATGTATAAAGTTACAGTTCTTTATCATGCAGAACTTACAATCATTAATTTAGCTATGAAGATAACACTTTGATTCTCTTTGCATCCTGGGGAACATATATGAAACCCCATTTATATATTTAAAAACCTGTTTTTAAATTTTCCATTTTAACTAAATGTATGCATGATTGTATTTGAAGTCAATTAAAGAAACATTTATTATGTGCCCATGTACATGATCATGGAATGATTGCAAGATACTATATATAGTTGCTTGTAGAAAATAAGAAAAAGCCATAAAAGCAAACCTATTTCCAAATATGTCCTTGACATTGAATCTTTTTCAAAAATTTAGTTGGAGTACAATCTCCAGAATTCAAAAGAAGTACTCAGCTAATGATAGTCAATTCCAATATAAGGTAGTTTCTGTGAATCCTATTGTTCAATGTGTATTTTATGATTTATATTTCCATTCAACAAGGATGGGTTCTTTTATCAGTGTGAATTCTCTTTCTATTTACACACATATAAGAGGATTATGCATAGTCTGCTAATTCAAATTATTCAATTTCCAGACGAGCAAAAAAAAAGTCCAGAAATATAAAATGACATACATGATCATACAACTACCTAAATTATTAGAGTCAAAGAAAGTTAGCAATTCAACAGAGTAATACATTTTTCATTAGTAAACATTTTCATTCTTCAGAATATCAAGTAAATTTGGTGAAGTAATGTTGACAGTGGACTTTAATTGAAACATGGACATAGGTTTAGGGAATACATATCTAATGCAGCTGCAAATTTCCATGTTTCAGTGTGAATTTATCAGTATTCTATTATTGTAAGTTAAAAAGTTGCATGTCCTTTGAGATTTATTTTGCTTTTAATAATAGTAGATTAGTAATTTTATCACATTTCAACTAATTATTCATTAAAATAAAATATTACATTGTCAATATATTATATAGTTTATTATTTATCACTAAAACATTTCATTACAGAAAATGTGTAGTAATTATAAAATAATTCCTTAACTAAAAGTAATATCCAGGGAAGAAATTAGTAAGTATTCCATTATTAGCCAATATAATCTTGGATTAAATTTTTTCTATAATCATTTGCATTACTGAAAAATAGATTTTCTTAACAATAATTGTAAAATTGATCTTAAGTAGGTTATGAAAATGAATATGAGTAAATATGGTAAAAATATATGTATCTTTTTAAAATGTCATTTGTTTACTTGTTCAGACTACGATTACTTGGTATAGTGAGCTTATTTGGAAACCATTCTGTAACTTTTAGTCTCAAAGAATGGAATTTGTTTAGAAAAAGCCTAATGGACTCATTCAGGATGAAATAACTGCCTTGAACACAGGCAGACTTGGTTCTCAGGTTTACTGTTTTATCTACTATGCAAAACCTCCTCTCTTTATAACAAATGCATAATAGAAGCCGAATAAAGTTTAATGAACATAATTTTTGCTTAAATTTACAGAATAAATATCCTTTGTGTAGATAGGGAAATTGTGTCTCCTACTTCCAAATCCCCTTTGCCCAACTGTTTTCTCAGATGAATAGAAACATTAGTTAAAATTTCTTTAAAATAACATATACTCAGGTGTATAGGTTAACCAGTTGATAGAAGTCTATTACACATGAATTTTATACATACAGTGGATACCCATGAGCAAATGCAGAAGAGAGCTGAATATAAGTCCTGAAAATTTCTGTATTGGGATCATCCCATCTCTATAGTATCTCTTAAGTGGCTATCGATATATTTCAGTTCTAGTCTATATAGAATTAATGAATTAATGAAGAGGCTCTAGATTCAAGTAATCTGACTATGAAGAATGATGGGGGAAGCCAATGAAGAAAAAACTTTTAGAATAATAATTTATATGAAAATTGTATGTATATTTGAAAGGAATAACAAGTTATACATAGTAAATTTATAGTTTTTTTCTACAATCATCTTTTTGTTGTACTATGCAATGGAATTGATTGTTGTATTATATAAATTAAAAATTAAGTAAAATTAAACAAAAATAAATTAATTTAAAAAACTGTCAGAAAGGAAGTTCATTCCAACATATCTATGGAATGCATATATGAAACAACCATTAAGTATGTAAGCAGGAAGAATAGATCAAATAAATTACTTAATTTCAGATAGAATAAAAATCATTTGATTGAATAAGTTATTAATTGCATCAAGTAGATATTTCAGATACTGTTGATTGCATAAGTAACAAAAGTCAATAACATTCTTTCAGAAAAAAAAACTAGACATATGAAACACATAGTTAAAATTAATTATGTTCAGAAAAGATCTCGACTACTAGGATTCATATATGAAAACTATAAAGCAGAAAATATTTTTATTGTCTTTTACAACTCAACTTAAAAAAAAATCTTAAACAACATCTTTCCAAATATGTCAATTCAAGTAATGCCTTGAATCCAAGTACTTTGCTTCATAATTTTATTTTTTAAAATAAGAAATAATACATTTTTGTCATCTTCTATGTTCCAGTATTTAAAAAAAAATAAATGTATGGGGGGTGGAGGCAAGGTGGTAAAGAGTAGATAGGTCTTTGAGTTTTTCCTGGTTTACCTCAGATTAACACCAGATTAAGCCTCTGAACTGGTTTTGGAGTGACAGAGTACACAAATATTATGAGAGTAAAAAATTTCTAGTAGAAGATATTTTGGATGAACTTCAGAAAAAGTCTATATCAATTGGGCACAGAGGTGGGGTGGAGGGGTGGATATGGCTGAATCCATGCTCAACAAGGAAACCCAGGGCAATGTAGTGTCCCAGCATCAGAAGGCTATTAATCAAAATACAGCAGTGTTGGCTATACTACTGGTTCAGAAGCCAGTAGATTAGCAAACTAGCTGAAGAAATGCAACTAAACTATGAAACTGAAATAGTGGGCCCCTGAAAACCAGAATAAGGCTGACCATACCTACTCAGCACTAGATGGAAGCCAGCAGCATTAATCACAAAGCAGGGTGTAGCCACTGTGGTTTATAGAGGAATCTCTGGGGCAATTTCCCTTTGTGTTAAGAGCAAACCTCAACCTTGAAAAATGAGCCAAAAAGGAAAAAGAACTGTAAGCATAGATAGCTTTTATGAAGACAAAGAAGAACAAACCTCAAACCCTGGGGACATAAAAGGCAAATTATCTCCAAATGAAGGCCCAAAGATTGATTTGAGTTTATCTCCATCTCAAAATCAATCTTAAAAGAGTTAGAAGAAATATGGGGAAAGAAAATAACTTTGCACGTGAGCTTGGAAAAGGAAACAAAAATTATATGAAAAAAAACTCCTTTAAAAATAAATATAGTGAAAAAGCATAAAACACCTCACAAAATAAATTTGAAAAAAAAAAAACTCATTGAAAAATAGAATTTGTGAAATAGAATAGACTGCCCTTTCACCAGGCTGGAGGAGTTTTGACTGATTCACCCATTCTAGAGAGCGATTTGGAACTATACCCAAAGGACTACAAAACTGTGAATACCTTTTGATCCAGCAGTTTATTTACTGGACTAGTGTTCCAAAGAGATCACAAAGAAGGGAAAGGGACACATGTGCAAAAATGTTTGTAGAAGCCCTATTTGTAATGTCAAGAAATTGGAAAGTGATTTGATGCCCAAATGGCTTTATAAATGATGGTATATTGAATGCTATGGGATATTATTATTCTATTAAAAAATATTAGCAGGATTATTTCAGTGAATCCTGGAGAGACTTACATGAACTTACATGCAAAATGAAATTAGTAGAACAAGGAAATCATTTTATACAGCAAAAGCAAGATTGGATGATGATCAATTCTGATGGAAATGGCTCTTTTCTTTTTATTTTTCAAATTATTTTTCTATTAATTTTATAATTATAATTTTTTGACAGTACATATGCATGGGTAATTTTTTTTTTACAGCAACATTATCCTTGGTATTCATTTTTCCAAATTTTCCGCTCCCTCCTTCTATTCCCTCCCCGAGATGACAGGCTATCCCATACATATTAAATGTGTTGCAGTATAACCTAAATACAATATATGTGTGTAAAACTAAATTTCTTGTTGCACTGTAAGAAATGGATTCCAAAGGTATAAGTAACCTGGGTAGAAAGACAATAGAGCAAACATTTTACACTCAATTGACATGGCTCTTTTCAACAGTGAAATAATTCAGGTCAGTTTTAATGGTCTTGTCATGAAGAGAGCCATCTCTACCCAGAGAAAGGACAGTGGGGATTGAGTGGAGATCACATCATAATATTTTCACTCCTTTTGTTGTTGTTTGCTTGCATTTTATTTTCTCTATCTTTTTTTCTTTGTGATCTGATTTTTCTTGTGCAGCATGATAATTGTGGAAATAAGAACAGAATAATTGCACATATTTAACATATATTGGATAAATTGCCATCTAGAGGAGAGTGTGAGGAAAAGGGAAGGAAAAATTCAGAGCACAAGGTTTTGCAAGGATGAAAGTTCAAAAGTATCTAACATATGTTTTGAAAATAAAAAAAAATTAATAATAATAATAATAAAAAGAACTCATTGATCACCTCCTGAAAGAGAAACCAAAATGAAAACTCCAAAGAATACCATAGTTAATTTCAGAATTATGAGATTAAGGAGAAAATATTGCAAGAAGCCAGAGAGGAAAAAACTCAAATATAGACAAGCCACAATTACAATTATCCAGGACCTATGATCTTCTACCTTAAAGGATCAAAGGGCTTGAAATGTGATCTTTCATAGGACAAACAAACTTGGATTGCAACCAAGAATCAACTCTCCAGGAATATTAAATGTTATCTTTCAGGAGAATGGGTGGACATTCAATGAAACAGATGAATTTAATTTATTTCTTCTGAAAAGACCAGAGCTGAACAGAAAATTTGATCTTCAAATGCAAAATGTAAGGTAAGCATTAAAAAGTAAAAAGGAAAGTATAAAACAACTGTTTCTTTTAAGAGTTAAAAAGTCTGTATCCCTATGTAGAAAGATGATATGTTTAACTCTTGAAAACTGTATCTCTGATATGGACATGATTAAAGTGTGTATAAATAATTTGATTTTATTTTGATGATGTAAAAAAGAAAGTAAACATAAAAAGGTCTTGACCTAGAGGAAGAGGAAAGGGAAAGTCAAATGGAGTAAACTACATATCATAAAGAGGAAAAAATGATTTATTGCAGTTGAGGAAAAAAAAGGGAGGAGGATGAGCATTATGTGAACCTTTCTTTCATCAGATTTGGATCAAAGAGAAAATATCAGACATCTTTAGCTCTTAGAGAAACCTGTGTTATCCATAGGGCATTAGTAGAAGAAAGGGGACAGGAAAGAGGGAGGCTGATAGAAAGGAGAAAAGAAGTGGAAGGCGAAAGGGATAAGAGAGAGGGAGCGACTGTAAAAAAGGAGGACTTATTTGAGGGAGGTGATGGTCAGAAGAAAAACACTAGGGAGGAGACAAAAGGGAAAAGCAGAAAGAAAAGTGTAACTTGGGGAAAATAGGATGTCAGGAAATACAGCATTATTAATTCTAACTGTGAATGTGGATGGGATGAATTCATCAAACACCTTCTGAAAAAGGCCCTACAAAAAGAAATCCATGGAACATTGTGGCTAAGCTGCAGAACTACCATGCTAAAGAAAAAAATATTGCAAGCAGCGAGGGAAAAACAATTCAAATATCAAGGGGCCACAATAAGGGTCACTCAAGATCTGGCTGCCTTCACATTAAAGGATCGAAGGGCCTGGAACCCGATATTCCAAAAGGCAAAAGAACAAGATTGCAATCAAGAATAAACTACCCAGTTAAGTTTAGCATTTTCTTCCATGCTAGAAGATGGTCATTTAATGAAACAGAGGAATTCCATTTGTTTCTATGAAAAAAACCAGACTTAAAACAAAAAATTTGATCTACATGCACAAGACTGAAGAAAAGCAGAAAAAGGTAAAAAAAAAAAAAAAAAAAAAAAAAAAAAAAAAAAAAAAAAAAACTCTTGAGAACTGTATTTCTGTTGTGGATATACAGAAAGTCCACATGGATAATTTGATTTTACTGACATAACATAAAAAAGAGAAGTAGTAAAGTGAAGGGGATAGTATCACATAAAGAGAAAGAAGAGGTAAAAAGAAGGAAACTACATCCCAGGAAGAGGCATCTACCACATATGAGGGAATTTAGAGGATTGTGTGAATCTTACTCTCATCAGAGTAGACTCAAAGAGTAAATAATTGACATATTTATTTTTCAGAATTCTCCGAGAAACCAAAGAGGATAACAGACTGGATTTAAAGCCAGAATTCCACAATATGATGTTCACAAGAAACATATTTAAAGCAGAGTCATGCATACAGAGTAAGAGTAAAAGCCTGGAGCAGAATATATTATGTCTCAGCTGATGTTAAAAATAAATAAATAAGTAAATAAATAAACAAACAAACAAATAAATAAATAAGGAAATAAACTAAAAAATAAATAAATAAATAAATAGATAGATAAATAAACAAACAAATAAATAAACAAACAAACAAACAAACAAATAAATAAAAGCAAAGCTAGCAATACTGATTTCAGATCAAGAGAAAGCAAAAATAGATCTTATTAAAAGAAATAAGGAAACTACATTTTGCTACAGAGTACCATAGATAATGAAATATTATCAATATCACACATAAATACACAAAGTGGTATAGCATCCAAAATCTTAGAGAAGAAGTTAAGAGAGCTGCAAGAAGAATTAAATAGCAAAAGTATACTAGTGGGGGAATCTCAAATTTGCTCTCAGGAAACTAGTTAAGTGAAACCATAAAATAAATAAGAAACATGTTAAAGAGGTAAGTAGTTTAGAAAAAAGAAAAGTAGAAGTACACTTTGGAGCAAATTGAATGGAGACAAAATATATAATTTTCAATCTGCAGTATACAGCATCTACACAAAAATTAATGATATTTTAAGGCACAAAAACTTCAAAATCAAAAGCAGAAAGACATAAATAGTAAATTCATCTCTTTTAGATCACAATGCAACAGTACATGCAATATAAGACTAGGGAAAATAGGCTAAAATTAATAGGAAATATAGAATGAGTAGGTGAAACAAATCATAGATACAATCAATAATTTCTTACAAGATAACAACAATAATGATACAAAATACCAAAATTTTAAGGGTTAAGTGAAAGCAGTTCTTATGAGAAGTTTTATATCTCTGGATGCTTAGTTGCATAAAATAGAGAAAGAGAAATCAATGAATTAGGTATGCAAGTAAAAAAGCTAGAAAATAGAACACATTAAAAATCCCCAATTAAATACCAAGTTTTAAATTGTGAAAAAAAATCGAGATTAATAAAAATAAAAGTATGAACATTACTGAACTAAAAAAAAAAAAACTAAAAGTTGGTTTTATGGAAAAACTAACAAAATCAGGGTGGTATAGTGAATAAAGCACAAGCCCTTCAAATACCATAACTTATTCAGCCATTCTCAAATTGATGGGCAAATACTTGATTTCATGTTTCTTGCCATTACAAAGAAGGCTGCCACAAATATTTTTGCACATGTGTGTCTCTTTCCCTCCTTTAAGATCTCTTTGGAATATAATCCCAGTAAATAAACTGCTAAATCAAAGAGTATGCACAGTTTTATAGCCCTTTGGTCATAGTTCAACACTGCTCTTTAAAATGGCTGAATCAGTTCACAACTCTGCCAACAATCTATGTGTGCCCCAGTTTCCCCATATCCCCTACAATATTCATCATTGTTTTTTCCTGTCATTTTAGCCAATATGAGATGTGTTTAGTGGCATCTCAGAATTGTCTCAATTTGCATTTCTGTGATCAATAGTGATTTAGAGAACCTTTTTGTATGACTAGAAATGGTTTTAATTTCTTCATCTGAAAATTTTCTGTTCATACCCTTTGACGATTTGGAAAAAAGGCATGGTGATAATTACATTTCTTCCCTCTCCATTTCAACCCTCTAAGGTTGCAGTGATTACCATATAAGAACCTCAGTTTACTTTTTAGTGTAAGAGCCATGAGAACATTCTGAATGTCTGAGAATCACAGTTATGGGAGTGAATATGGGGTGAATCTATGCAGTAAGTAAAGCAAGGTGCTGCCATGTGCAATTATATCATTATACAAATGGCTTTCAAAAATTTCATGTTACTCTATAACATTACCTCTGAATGTTAGTTTCAATTCATTGTATTCTGTAGTTTGACAGAAGTAGCTGTACAGAATAGAAATAGCATGATACTTGGAGCCAAGAGACCAAAGTTATTATCTGTCACTCATAAGTTATGTGACCTCAAGGAAATTCGTCCTTCCCTCTTATTTTTCTCATGTCTACAATTAAAATAAAAGTGATAAATTGTGATATCTCCATGCCCTCAAACTGCAATATACTATAAAATCTCTCCATGAATTGGTAAAGGCAAATGCCATTTATTAAAAATAATGACATTCATGAAACTAATAATAAAAAAGGAAAACCAGATTTTTTTTGGTTTGGCTTTTGTTTTGTTTTAGTTTACGTGTCAGATTCTGAGAGTCTTTAAATATGCTTAAATATACTTTGAATCTTGGATCTTGATTTGAGAAATTATTGAATGCCAAAGTTATGAACAACTTGAAACAGACAGAAGTACATTGTGCAAATGGTAATGAAGATAGGGGAAGTGATAATAAGGATATAAACAAGATCTTCTATTAAATTCTGGTAATTTTTCAGTCATTCTCAATATGTGCATTAAAATATAGATTGAAAGGCTGGGTAAATTTTTTTGCAAAGTATGACAGATGTAATTTCTTTTCAAATATTTTTGCATAACTATATTTATGCATACATTTATGATACACACAGAAATGATAACATCAATAATTTGAATATCTGTGTGTGTTTAATTCTACCTATGTATTAAATATATAGTCTTATGCCTTCTTTAGTCAAAAAGTCTAATTTAATTTCACTATTTTTTTCCTGAATGATCAGATACACATATCCAATAAAAACATGTTGATGAGAAAACATTTTTGATAATTAATAAATAAATACTATAATGTTTTACTTCAGTGAAAAAAGTATCAGAGTATCTGGAGAGCAGCAAAAGTAGGTTTAGGAGATTTTTTTTTTCTGCACAAATGAAGAGAAAAATAGGAGAGAATACGTACTTGCACTTAGGAGTTTTGACTGAACACATCAAACCATAAATGGCACTGACTCTCAATGATTTGTTGATACTTGTCTTTTTGCCTTATTTACCTACCTACCTACTTATATAATTTTCCAAATGTATCTTACTTGATATTAGATCTATGTGGGTGGTAAATCAATGAAAGGAAATAGATAGGAAATGACAAAGATTCTTGTTTGGAACAAATAGTTTCCCAAAGTGAAAGACTTTATTAAAAACTAAAAGTTATAGTTTTAGGAAAGCACTATTCTTACTCTTCACTAAACATTCTTTACTGTGATGTGATGATTATTCTAAGCTTCCGTTACTGCACAAAGCACAAGTTTGGTAGATCATATTAAAGTGGGAAAATTAATATTTTAAGAGGGGCCTTTTCTGCTTTGATCATTCCAGAAAAGAACCCATAGACATTCATTAGTGGTTTATTTAGAACCTTCCCAGAGAAAAAAGGATCAGAACTTATAATTGAAGATTCCGGAAACTTCCTTATCTCTGGTAAATAAGGGGAAATTTTGAGGGAGAAGAGAGGGAAAGAAAATAAACTTTTGTTCATTGAAAAACTAAATTTTAAATTAAGAATAGGATAAACAAACTTTTGCTATTTAACTTATATTTTCACATCAGAATTTCTGTCCAAGTTATGAATGCAAACATTAATAACATGCAATATTAACAATTGTGAAAATTATGGTATAGATTATTTTTTATTATTCTTATGATGTTTTTTCTCTGATACAACTATTCTTTATGAAGAAACTGATTCTTTAAATTTGGAAATATTTGCTATTTATTGCTATGAACTTCGTTAGGAAAATGCTGTTAAAATTAATTTTGGATAAGGAAAAAAAACAATAATTATTCGACAAAAATTGTTTGACACTTAAATTGAAATGAGAAATTTAAAGTACAGATTTTTCTAGTATTGTAAGATCTACTTGAATAAAGAAGTCATTATGACTTAACAATATTGAGAAATACATTGGAAACAAAGAATTACTAATATAATATGCAATCATTGCAATAGAAATATGAAGCAAAAATAAATTACTCTCCCTGTAATGGTCAGATCAGTCATTTGGAGAAGAAGGTCTGTAAACTCAATTGTGAAGGTTAGGTAGGAAAAATGATTAATATCCTTTTAAAAACATTAATATACAATTTATTTTTATTAAAGTTTTTTTTTGTTTTCAAAACATAAGCATAGATATTATTCTAGATATTTATTCTTGCAAAACCTAGTATTACAATTTTCCCTCCCTTCCCCGCAATCCTTCCCCTAGACAGCAAATTTGCAATTATTTTATATAAATTTCAACAATTATCATGATGCACAAGAAAAACCAGATCAAAAAGGAAAAACAAATGAAGGGGAAAAAAAAGAAAATATAAGTAAACAATAATATAGTAAAAATACTATGTCTTATCCACACCCAGTCCCCACAGTCCTCTCTGAGTGCAGATGGTTCTCTTCAACACATAACCATTGGAACTGGCCTGAATCATAGCATTGTTAAAAGGAGCCACATCCATCAGACTTTATCATCTCCATTTTATTTGAGAAGAAATTACTAGGTCAAAGGACTCCAAAGCATCCTTTAGCCTATAGGATAAAACAGCTTAACAAAATTGACTTTTATGGTGTTTTGGATACATAGAGAACTGGACTTGAAGTGAAGAAAATCTAAATTTAAATCATGCTTCCAACATTAGTAGTTGTGTGACTTTATGTAAGTCACTTCTTTAGCTTCAGATTTTTCATAAGAAAATCTGCATCATAAGGTGCAGATAATATTAGTATGTGAAAGAAATTTTGAGATAATATACACAATTCTAATGATGCTATATAAGTACTATAGTTATTATTAGCATTGTTATAACATTTCCTTAGTTACCATAATAGAGAGCAAATAATAAGAATTTAATCAATTTTAATTAAATTGAATTATATAAATTCAATAGTTAATTTGACCTTGCTTTTATACCTTCTTGAAGGACTCATAAATTTAAAACCAACTAAAATAGTTTTAATATGTTAAAAACTCTGTAATGGATTCTCTAATGGGGGTATTTAAGTTTACTAAGTTTCTTTTAAACTTCTTTAAAAGAAATCCATTAAAAGACGGTTACTGTGAATTCATTTTAAATTTCCAGAAGTTATTACTCCCATTTGCAAAATTCAGTGAAAAAAGTATAATTATTAAAACATCCAGAAAGAAAAATATCCATTTTTGAACTTTAGGGTGATTTCCATGAAAAGATAGCCTCATTGCAAGATTAACTAGGGATAACTTTATAATCATACATTCTTTCCTTGTTTTAATGCTACAAGTAGAAATTTCCTTCTCAAACATTTTTAAAAACTGGGGTTTTTTGAAGTCTTAGAAAAAGTATCTTTAAAATGCACCCTTTTAAAAAACTTTTTTTTTCTTCTTTCCTAACCCTTGGTAGTTGAGTCACAATCTCCAAACCAGAAAAATACTAAATGAGCAGTAACTGGGAAATAAAATAACATAGTATCAGCAGAAGCAGGAGGTTTCAACTCATTGGAACTCTATTTATTCTCTGCTTGAGAGACTTTTGGAGCTGCATAAAGCTGTGTATTAATACATGGGCAAGCACGAGACAGACAAGGCAGATGTTGCATTAACTGAGAACTCATTGGAATTGGAGAGCAGGTTTGATTTCCTTCTCTATGATTATGAGCTGGTCTCCCTGATAAATTGTTTATTTAATACCCTCAATGGATATATCTATATATTTCTGGGGAAAATGCCAAGAAAACTTTATTAAAGACCATCATGAGATCTCTTATCTTTGAATTTTATCTTAAATGCAAAAGGACAATCAGTCTGAGAAAGCATTAAATAATTTTGAGATAGGAATTTTTAAAAATATAATTCACTAAATTTTTGCCAGTAAACCAACTTTTAAATTCCTAGAATCTGTCCAAATATGACTTATTAAGCTTTCATTTAACATCTAGTGTATTTTTATTGATCTATAAGCAGGTTGAACCAAGATAGGGGCTAGTTAAATCTTATCTCAGCATGTCTTTAAGGTCCCAAGTGACTTTAAAACTCTGGTCAAGGTTTTATTGCACTCCAAAATATAGGGATTTATTTTTTTTGTTCAGCATCTACAATATCTAGTTCTAACTAGAGCCATTAAAACAAAGATAACTAAAAGAGATTTTTTTTTGGTATCCATATATGAAATAGCTGGAAAAAATCAAGGAAAAATAATTTTGCATTAGTGAACTTTCAAATATCTAATCATCATGGTATAGAACATAGAGACCTTATTCTTGAGTCATGGTATCCTGCTTTCCATAGCATTTTCTGATACAGCAAATAAGTTTCTTTTTCAGTATCCCAAGTAACTTTTCAAGTCTAAGTTACAGAAGAGATGTTGATCTAAATTGGTGATTTTTCCTTCATAAATTCCCTATATTAATGAAATCACAGATCTTTTAAGATTATTTAGAAATATTAAAAAGCTGGATCCTACTATTAGGTTGAACTAGAAGTATCCTATTCATTTTACATATGAAAAATTGAAGCTCAAAAGGTCATTTGTCTTGGATATGGTCAAAAGGTTAAGAGATGGTAGATAAGGAAAATTAAACTTATGTGGGTTCTTCAAAATTCAGTGCTTTCCACCCTATCTTATTGCATAGTTAACTACACTGATCAAATTCATATGCATAAAACTACATACCCATGATACAATTTTTGTGAAGAATCATTTTATTGTTGCTGATATAATAAGTACTTTAGGTCACAGCTTGAATCTTTGCTTTCAATCATTAAAATCCTTTAAAACTCACCACTTTTCTCAGACTAACATTTAAATTTTCATTTAACAAAGCACAACAAAAGCACTCAATTTTTAAAATAGCAACTAAAATGAATTCCTTTTTTGAATACATAATTCTTATTTGGGATGGTAATATCATGATTAAACTTTCTGCATTAGGTATATTTTATTTATTTATTCAGTGAGACAATTGGTATTAAGTAACTTGCCCAGAGTCACACAGCTACTGCTAACTGCCTGAGGTCAAATTTGAACTCAGGTCCTCCAGACTGGAGAGGCAGAAACAATTCTCTATACATTGTATTGTCCAGCTGCCCCCTTGTCATTTGAGTTTAAAATAATATCAGGAAAGAACAGATTCAAGAGGACATTAGATCAATGATTATCAAACTGTAATCCAGAGAATACTGGGGTCTCTGAAACCCTTTCAGAGCATATACAAATTAATAATTAGCTTTTTTTTTTCTAATATGGTAAATAACTATAAATACAACACATTTAAAAACTCTTTGGATGTATCCTCAATAATTTTTGATATTATAAAATACTGAAAACAAAACTTTGAGAACCACTACTTTAGATCACTCAGCTTCTATAAACCCTACAGAAAACTCAGTGTTCACTTATTCTGTGACTTTCCCTATTATACATCAAGTACTGCACCTGGAACCCATCTCAAGGCACAATTCATCACCAAGATAATTGCTGTGCAACACACCTGAATCCAACAATTTATTGTGCTTGTTTTCACAAACCAAAAGAGTCCAAGTTTTCATTCATTTTCCCCTTTCCAAGGAAAAGCCTTTACCTATTATTTTAGCAGTAAATGAATTGTCTCCTTCAAGAAATAAATAGGGATATGCATTCTGTCCTTGTTCTATTAGCATCCTACCACTTATATAATTAATGTGACAAACCTTTGTTGATTCAGCCATCAGAGAATTGTCATTAAAAGATCATCGCAGCAGCCACAACATAGTGTCCATTGCTTACAGAGCATATACCTGACAGCCTTATCTTTATAGATATAAAATCTATTTTTAGATTTCTTTCTCTGAAAATATGAAATTATTTAATTTGAGTCTAGAGAATGGAAATGCATCAACCCAGTTATCTCATGTAAAAATCACTGTCCTTGTTACTGATTTTGTAATTGAGAAAATAATATTTGTTGTACATTCAAATATGTGTCATAGAAGATTGGAGAGAAGTTGTTGTAGAAGGTTGGGTATTATTTTAAAATTTTAGAGTTTCAAAGGTCTGTGACTAATTATGCTAAAAGGGGTGGAGCCAAGATGGTGGAGAAGGCACACAGGACTCTTTAAAGTCCTCTTATGCGCTCACTACCAATCTTTGAATTCAGCCTCAAAAATAGTTCTTGACTGGTGAAATTGACGAAGATTAAAGGTACAATGACTTACCAGCCAAAGATAATCTGGAGGACCACCAGAGCAGGTTTGTCCTGAGGGGTGGGAACAGACCAGAAACAGGCAGGGATATAGGAAAGACTGGTGTCCTGAGTAGACCAGGGACCGGGGTAGCCTCTGTGCCTAGAAAAGTATTGGAAACAAATCTGCCATTGGCTGACTGCTTTGCCTTAATTGTAAAGTAGTGGACCAGCATAGAAATTAGAGCCAGAGATATAGGGTACTCTAAAATGCCAGAACTTAAGAGGATCTGGCTGTACCCCCGCCAAACTGGAAGTGACTCAGCATAGACCGCACAACTGTGAAGTTGCATTCTGCAGCACAGCCAGAGCAGTTGCAAATCTGCATGGAAGTGGGGCACAGCCCAGGGTAACCTCTAATCTGCACAGTGGGGGCCTTGGCCTAGAGCAATAGAACTTCCCAGCATGATTGTGCTTCCTTGGGCAGAGCCACTTCTAGTGACTTATGGGACTATTCACTGGCAACTGTTAATACCCACAGCCTCACAGGAGGCTTTGTCTTGGAATAGTGACACTTTCACTGCTCAGCCTCTTGCCCCAGGGAAGTCATTAAGCTGCACAGTGGGGTTCTTCGCAGGGCACCCCCGTAGCTCGGCATTACAGGCTAAAGTCACTATGGTTGGATAACTATTTCCCAGAGCACTCCCATACTTGGCCACTATTTGTAGCTAGTTGGCAGGACATCCATACATCTATCCCTGTTTTGCAGAGGAAGCTGGTAACCTCCTGGCCCTGAAGGCAGACCCAACAGGCTTTTAAAAAAAGAGTAAAAAAAACTCAAAAGGACAATCAATAGCTTCTGTACAGAAAGAGAGCAGGTCCTCAACCCCGAGGAAATTAAGAGCAAACAGTCTCCAGACAATTGTTGGTTCCCAACACAAAAGACTCTCCTAGAAGAGACTATTAAAAATCTTAAAAGAGAGCTAGAAGAAAAATGTAGAAAGAACAGATAAGCTATGTAAAAGAGTGATAACTTCCTGAAATGTGAATTGGAAAAGGTAAAAAAAAACTTCCAGGAAGTGCAGGGAAACAGAATTTGTGAATTGGAAAAGGTAAAGAACTCCCAGAAAAGTAGGATTTGTGAATTGGAAAAGGTAAAGAACTCCCAAGAAAGTAGGATTTGTGAATTGAAAAAAGAAAATAACTCACTAAAATAAAATAGTGAAATGGAAAAAAAATCCATAGAGCAAAACAACACACTTAAAAATTCAATTGGACATATATAAAAAGGAGTAAAAAAAAAGATAATGAAGAAAATAATTCATAAAAAAATCAGAACTGAAGAAATAGAAATGAATGAATCATTGAGATACCAAGAATCAGTGAAGCAAAACCAAAAAAATGAAGAAAAAAAATAGAAACAAACATTAAATATCTTCTTGAAAAATAAACAGACCTGGAAAATAGATCTAGGAGAGATAAACTGAGGATTATTGGACTTCCTAAAAATTATGGTGGAAAAACAACAACAACAACAACAAAACAAAACAAAACAAAAAAAAAACAAACTAGATATTAAATTACAGGAAATCATCAAAGAGGACTGCCCAGAGATAATAGAATCAAAAGGTAAAATAGGCATTGAAAGAATTCATCAAACAGCTTCTAAAAAAGATCCTTAACAACAACAACAACAAAAACAACAACAACAAAAAAAAAACACTCCACAGAATATTGTGGCCAAATTTCAAAACTATCAGACTAAGGGGAAAATATTGTAAGCAACCAGGAAAAAACAATTCAAATACCAAGGTGCCACAATAAGGGACACTCAAGATCTGGCTGCCTATACATTAAAGGATTGAATGGTTGAAGGGACTGGAATCTGATATTCTGAAAAACAAAAGAACTTGGAATACAGCCAAGAATGAACTACCCAGCTAAGCTGAAAGTTTTCTTCCATGGAAGAAGATGGACATTTAATAATATTGATGAATTCCATTTGTTACAAAGGAAAAAAGATCTAAACTAAAAAATTGATCTCCAACTATAGGACTCAAGAGAAGCAGAAAAAGATAATAGGACCTCTTGTGAACTGTATTTTTGTTGTGGATATACATAAAGACCACATGTATAATATAATTTTAGTGATATAGCATGAAAAAGGGAAGTAGAAATGGAAAGGGAATAGTGTCAGAAAACAGGAAAAGGGGAGATAAAAAGAGAGAAACTATATCCCACAAAGAGGCAAGAAAACCTATCATATGTGAGGAATTTAGAGAGGGGCAGGAACATTGTGTGAATCTTACTGTCATCAGAGTACGGTCAAAGAGAAAATAATTGACATATTTTTTTTACAGAGAATTCTCTCTCACCTCATTAAAAGATGGGAGAAGAAAAGGGAAAAGGAAAAGAGTAATAAGGGAAGGGTACAAGAAAGGGGAAGGGATTTAAAGGGAGGAGGGAGGGATACTAAAGAAGTAGGGCTCTGTGACACACGTAGGGTCCATAAATTTAATACTTGGGAAGGGGTTCAGGGGTGCAAGGAAAAAAAACATAATCTGGGGATAATATGATGGCAGGAAACACAGAATTAGTAATTTTAACTGTATATGGGAATGGAATGAACTCTCCCATTAAGCGTAGGCAGATAGCAGACTGCATCAAAAGTCAGAATTTTACAATATGCTGTTTACAAGAAAGACATTTAAAGCAGGGAGATACATACAGAGTAATGGTAAAAGGTTGGAGCAGAATCTATTATGCTTCAGGTGAAGTAAAAAAAGCAGGGATAGCTATCCTTATCTCAGATCAAGCTAAAGCAAAAATTGATCTAATTAAAAGAGAAAAGGAAGGAAATTATATCCTTCTAAGGGGTAGCATAGACAATGAAGCAATATCAATACTAAATCTATATGCACCAAGTGGTATAGCATCTAACTTCCTAAAGGAGAAGTTAAGAGATTTGCAAGAAGAAATGGACAGTAAAATTATAATAGTGGGAGATCTCAACCTTGCACTCTCAGACTTAGATAAATCAAACCACAAAACACATAAGAAAGAAATTAAAGAGATAAATGGAATATTAGAAAAATTAGGTATGATAGATCTTTGGAGAAAACTCAATGGTGATAGAAAGGAGTATACTTTCTTCTCAGCAGTTTATGCAACCTATACAAAAATTTACCATATATTAGGACATGAAGATCTCAAAATTAAATGCAGGAAGGCAGAAATAGTAAATGCTTTCTTTTCAGATCATAATGCAATAAAAAGTACATTCAACGAAAAGTTAGGGGTAAATAGACCAAAATGTAATTGGAAACTAAATAAACTCATCTTAAAGAATGATTGGGTGAACAGCAAATTATACACACAATTAATAATTTCACTCCAGATAATGACAATGATGAGACGTCATACCAAAATCTGTGGAATTCAGCCAAAGCAGTAATAAGGGGAAATTTTATATCTTTATAGGCTTACTTGAAGAAAATAGAGAAAGAGAAGATCAATGAATTGGACTTGCAACTTAAAAAGCTAGAAAAGACCAAATTAAAAACCCCAATTAAATACTAAACTTGAAATTCTAAAATTAAAAAGAGAAATTAATAATATTGAAGGTAAAAAAAAACTATTGAATTAATAAGTAAAATTAAGAATAAGTTTTATGAAAAACCAGGAAAATAGATAAACCTTTGGCAAATCTGATCAGAAAGAAGAGAGAGGAAAATCAAATTGTTAGCCTTAAAAATGAAAAGGGGGAACTTTCCATTAATGAAGAAGAAATTAGAGCAATAATAAGAAGTTGCTCTGCTCAATTTTATGCCAATAAATTTGATAACCTAAGTGAAATGGATCACTACCTCCAAAAAGATAGGCTTCCCAGATTAACAGAGGAGGAATTAAATAGCTTAAATAGTACCATTTCGGAAATATAACAAGCTATTAATCAGCTCCCTAAGAAAAAATCCCCAGGATCAGATGGATTTGCACGTGAATTCTACCAAACACTTAAAGAACAAATAGCCCCAATGTTATATAAACTGTTTGAAAAAATAGGGGATGAAGGAGTCCTACCAAATTCCTTTCATGACACAGACATGGTATTGATACCTAAACCAGGTAGATCAATACCTGAGAAAGAAAACTATAGACCAATCATCTCCTTAATGAATATTGATGCTAAAATCTTAAATAAGATATTAGCAAAAAGACTACAGAAAATCATCCCCAGGATAATACACCATGACCAAATAGGATTTATCCCAGGAATGCAGGGCCGGTTCAATATTAGGAAAACTATCAGTATAATTGGCCATATTAACAACCAAATTAACAAAAAATCAGATGATCATCTCAATAGATGCAGAAAAAGCATTTCATAAAATCCAATATATGCCTATTAAAAACACTTGGCAGCATAGGAATAAATGGATTTTTCCTTAAAATAGTCAGGAGCATCTATTTAAAACCATCAGTAAGCATCATATGTAATGAGGGTAAACTTGAACCGTTCCCAATAAGATCAGGAGTGAAACAAGGTTGCCTACTATCACCATTACTATTCAATATTGTATTAGAAATGTAGCATTGCAATAAGAGATGAGAAAGAAATTAAAGGAATTAAAATAGGTAATGAGGAAACTAAACTATCACTCTTTACAGACGATATGATGGTATACTTAGAGAACCCCAGAAATTCTAAAAAGCTATTAGAAATAATCCACACCTTTAAAAGTTGCAGGATACAAAATAAACCGACATAAATTATCAGCATTCTTATATATCACTAACAAAATATAACAGTTAGAATTACAAAGAGAAATTCCATTTAAAGTAACTAGTAATAGTATAAAATATTTAGGAATCTATCTGCCAAGGGAGAATCAGAAACTATATGTGCAAAACAACAAAACACTTTCCACACTAATTATTCTTAAAATCCACATCTTAATATTCAAATGATCTAACTAAGGATCTTCCCAATTATTACTGCTATTTCCATCTTGAAATTATTTTTAATTATTTTGCATGAATTTTGTATTTACTTCTCTATGGGTATGTTTTAGTCACCTATTAGTATTTGAAATCCTTGTTGTTATAGATTCTATTTTTTTGTTGTTGTTGTTAATGATACATAGTAGACATTTAGTAAATTTCTTTAAACAAAATATATTTTGAGCAATCTTAATCAGACTATGTATGTAGTAATTAATTAGCTAAACTATACAATAGCATTGTTTCATAGCTACTAGAATATCATCTTTTAAAATATAATCTTAAATAGCCTTCTCCTTTCTCTTTTGGTAATCTCATCACATTCCCTATGTGAATGGGGTTGAAATGAAACCTTTATGAATCTCCTTGGCTCTATTTCGGCATCATCAATTTCTAAATAGATGTCTTTAAGTATTTCAAATCTGTCAAAAGGACTCATTGCCTTTCCTAACAAAAGCACTCTTCCCAACTTACTTTTTTTCACAAAAATCATAATTTCTCAGTAACCCAATTTGAAAACTCAAATTTATCCTTACTTCTTTCTACTTCCAACTTACACTTGGACAGTTTTTAGGTTTTGTTAATTCTCTATCCATGACTTCTCTCATGCCCATCCTCTTTACTTCACACAACCACCTGCTTTCAGACTTTCTTTAACTCTTGTTTGGACTCAGTCAATTATCTTCTACTTTGATTATACTTTTCCATCTTTGCACTTTCTATTTCATCTTTCACCTAATTGCTGAATTAATTTTCCTAAAGCACTAATCTCTTGATTGTCTCTAGCATAAAATGAAAACTCCTCAGGTCTAAATTTAAAGCTATATATTTCCAGATTGTGTGTTCAGGTTAATTGATTCCATATCATAATCTTTCATATATTCTGCCTTTCAGTCAAGCTACTTTACTTACTCCCAGAATATATCCTCCTATCTCCCAGTCTCGTGTCTTCCCACAAGTCCATCTCCATATTTGAAATATGCTTTAATCTCACTTGATATAATCCTTAGTGTTATTCATGTTTATCCTATTGGTAGTACATTTTGATGTTTTAAATTTATTGTGCTAAATCCTTGCTGATAGAAATATTAACTCCTCTATTTAAATATTTTTTTCTGCCTTAGTATTATGTAAGTTTCTGGAGGATAGAGAATTTTTTTTTCCTTTGTATCCCCCACTCCTATTGTAGTATCTTATACATAGTATAAGAATATTAAATATTTACTGAATTGTAATACTGTCATCAACCTTAATCATGTATGAGATATATAGTGTGTGTCAATTAGTGTACTAAATACTGGGTATACTAAGAAAGTCACAATCTATGTGAAAAAAATCTTATGTTCCAGTGGAAGAAAGCATACAAAGATTTAGGTACATTATACACACACACACACACACACACACACACACACACACACACACACACACACACTGTATTTTTGGAAGGTTATTTCAGAGGGAAGGCACTATAAGGTTTCAAGGCTAAGGTAGGTTAATAATAAAGTGATCTTCCAGCAAATAGGTGAGCTAACTGGAAGGAAGAGAAAAGGCCCAATTAAGGAAGGAAACATTTCCAGACACAAAGGCATTAAGTGTAATTGCCTGGACATGAGAACAGAGTGTTATGTTTATGGAACAGAAAAAAAAAAAAAGCCATTTTACTTAAGTATAGTGTTACAGAGTAAGCAGGTGGGAGTATAATGTAAGAAGACTGAAGAGCTAGAAAGGATCCAGGATTCAAAAAACTTTAAAAAAATAAACAGATGACAATTCATTTGATTAATTTTGAAGAGTGTTTGGAGCTTATTGAAAAAGAGGAAAGAAATGGACAAATCTGTACTTTAGGAAGATTTCTTTGGAAGTTAAGTGAAGAGTAATTTTGTAGAAATCAAAAAATCCAATACTAAAATTTTACATTTTGGAAAATAGGTATTAAGAGGTCATTTAAATAATCTCTGGTCACACAATTATCGAGGAAGAATTTGAGGTCAGATTTTCTCATTTCCCTATAGATCATCACTTCTTGATATTTCCATGTTATTTTGCACTATGGGTATTTAATAAAGGCTAGCTTTGTACCAACACAAATGTAGACAGATAGTAGGAAAGAAGAAATCAAGGCACAAATCATTTAATCTGATTCAATAAATGAGTGAATTAAAGATTTTTAATAACCTAATAATTTTTTTTCTGCTGATTGGACTAGATTACCACTTTTTTTTCCATCTCTGATATTTTGTGAATCAGTGAATAGCCAATGCAAGTATCATGTCAAGCAAATGACATGTAGCATGAGGTGAGACTGGATTAGCTGCCACATTTCTACAGCTGTGCATTTCAGACACTTCAGTAGGTCTAATGCTTAGGAAGCAGATGGTGCAAATAGTCTGGCATATATTTTCTGGTTCAGGCTTTTTTATAACCTAACATAATGCTCAGTGTTTTGCCAGTATAACTCTTGGCATTAACACTTTGGAATCCATTTTAGAATTCTCTTAAGACACAACAAAACAAAACTCAGATTGTCTACATTCTAATTCTGGTGATTTGTATGCTTTGTCTTCAATTGATTATGGTGAAGTACCTAAATTGCAAAATTTACACTAATAATGAAAAAACATTCTGGAAATTATATAATTATAATTAAAATATTATAGATAAGTTATTATGTAAATTTTTGTTTCTTGTTGGTTTTCACTTTTTTTTTTTTTGATCCAGGAAATATAGTATTGTTAGATAATCAGCCAATAAAACAGTATTAACCACCCGCTAGGAATTGTGCCAAGCATTAGTAAGTAAATGGAACTTGTCTATTAATAAGCCTCAAAATATCTTGAACTTGGAACTCAAAGAAAATAATTTATCTTATTGGATAGAAATCATATGTCCATTAGTCTTCAAATACCAAGATATAAACTTAATTGTTCAATACGCTCATATTCCTTAGGGAGCAAAATTTGGTAAAAGAAAGTTTTATACTCACTAGTCAATGGTTTCAAATCTCTACTCTCTGTCTCTCTGTGTGTGTATGTGTGTGTCTCTGTCTTTCTAGACAGAGCTAGATATACAGAAACATCTATATAGCGTTTTAGACTAGAGACAAATATAAATATGTAAAAATTAGGTGCATATAGATAGACTCAAATTTATCTATACCTGAATTTTTCTTTCTATTATGTATTCATGTGTGCACATATATCTATATATCTATATATTCACACAAGTTACAAACTTACAGTGGCATAAACAAATCAAACATTTTGTCCTTTGTAACCATGTTGATTTCTATACAGTCATCCAGATATTAAGTTGATTGGTGACAAATAACAGAATTTACTATTTCTAATTTGTCTTTTTTACAAATTATCACCATTTACCATATATGAAGGCTCTCAATAATTTTGTTCCTCATAATACATCTGGCTCTCCCCAATGCTCATGAAAAAATGGAAATTATTGTCTATAATAAATACTTAAATGGAGCCATTGGCTATTTAATAAATAATACAGATGGCAGGTTTTATCCTAGACATTTGCCCTTTGCTTTGAATTCTTGCCTATGATCTCTCATATAATACTACATAGAGAAATATTACTTTGGAAACTATTAATGGACTACCCAAAGCTGTGACCAAAAACAAAAATAAAAAACAAACAAACAAACAAACAAAAAAACCTAAACAAACAAACTTTGAAACAATAATGCAATAATGCAAGAAACAGTCCAAGAAAATTGTCCTGGAGTAGTAGAACATGAGTGGAAAGTAGAAATAGAAAAAAACAAATACAACCACCACCACTTCAAAGAGATCCTTTCTGGAAAACACATAGGAATATTATTGCCAACTATTAAAAATGTAATAGAATAACAGTTTCCTTAGATAAGCAACTTTTCTTTTTAGATTAGACTAGATAAAAACATCACATAGTACAACTACAAAATTTTACATTTGACAGAAGTGTCAAGAACTAAATTAAATAATCTGTGGCCTCATGGGAAATTATCAGAAAAAGGATTTGAAGGCAGGTATTCCCTTTTCCTTATAGAACATTCTTCATATTGCCTCCAAGTTATTTTGCAGTACTGATATTGAATAAAGGTTAAATTTATACCAAAACAAATGTAGACAGATAGTAGGAAAGAAGAAATCAAGAGCTAAATTATTTAATTATTTAAATTATGAAATAAGTAGTTTTTAATGCACAGAATCTCAAAGTGTTTGGTATCTAATAAGCATATAATAAATATGTATTGATTGGGTGATTTTGAAAGATAATCTACCAAGTATACAGAAGGGATTATTCTGGATCTTTTAATCAACTATAGAGCATTTACTCTATCAATTATTTTTAAAAATCTATGAATTAAAAACCCATTAACATTTCCATTTTAATATTTCTTAAATATTCCTTTTTACAAAATGCCCTATTTTTTTTTGTTTTGTTTTTTTTTTTGTTTTTTGTTTTTTTAATTTTTATTTATTTATTTATTTATTTTTTAAATTTTATTTATAATTTTGACAGTATATATGCATCAGTAATTTTTATAACATTATCCCTTGTATTCATTTTTCCACATTATCCCCTACATCCCTCTACTCCCTCCCCTTGATGACAAGCAATCCAATACATTTTACATGTGTTACAATATAACCTAGATACAATATATATGTGTAAATACCATTTTGTTGTTGCACATTGAGTATTAGATTCCAAATGTATAAGTAACCTGGGTAGATAGACAGTAATGCTAACAATTTACATTCACTTCCCAGTGTTCCTTCTCGGGGTGTAGTTGTTTCTGTCCATCATTGATCAACTGGAAGTGAGTTGGATCTTCTTTATGTGGAAGATATCCACTTCCATCAGAATACACCTTCATACAACATTGAAGTGTACAACGATCTTCTGGTTCTATTCATTTCACTCAGCATCAGTTGATGTAACTCTCTCCAAGCCTCTCTGTATTCCTCCTGCTGGTCATTTCTTACAGAGCAATAATATTCCATAACCAATATATACCATAATTTATCCAACCATTCTCCAATTGATGGACATCCATTCATCTTCCAGTATCTAGCCACTATGAAAAGAGCTGCCCCAAACATTTTGGCACATACAGGTCCCTTTCCCATTCTCTGTATTTCTTTGGGATATAATCCCAGTAGCAGCAATGCTGGATCATAGGATATGCACAGTTTGATAACTTTTGGGGCATAGTTCGAAATTGCTCTCCAGAATGGTTGGATTCTTTCACAGCTCCACCAACAATGTATGAGTGTCCCAGTTTTCCCACATCCCCTCCAACATTCATCATTATTTGTTCTGTCATCGTAGCCAATCTGACAGGTATGTAGTGGTATCTCAGAGTTGTCTTAATTTGCATTTCTCTGATCAGTAGTGATTTGGAACATGCTTTCATATGAGTGGATATAGTTTCAATTTCATCATCTGAGAATTGTCTGTTCATATCTTTTGACCATTTATCAATTGGAGAATGGTTTGATTTCTTATAAATGAGGGTCAGTTCTCTATATATTTTGGAAATGAGACCTTTATCAGAACCTTTAACTTTAAAAATATTTTCCCAATTTGTTACTTCCCTTCTAAACTTATTTGCATTAGTATTGTTTGCACAGAAACTTTTTAGTTTGATGTAATCAAAATCTTCTATTTTGTGATCAATAATGATCTCTACTTCTCCTCTGGTCATAAATTCCTTCCTCCTCCACAGGTCTGAGAGGTAGACTACTCTCTGTTCCTCTAATCTATTTAGGATCTCATTCTTTATGCCTAAATCATGGACCCACTTTGATCTTATCTTGGTATATGGTGTTAAGTGTGGATCCATATCTAATTTCTGCCATACTAATTTCCAGTTTTCCCAACAGTTTTTTTCAAATAATGAATGTTTATGCCTAATGTTTGCATTTGTTGAAGACTACATTGCAGTAGATGTACCCTTTTTCATCCTTTGTATCTAATCTCTTCCACTGATCTACCGGTCTATTTCTTAGCCAAAACCAAATGGTTTTGGTGACTGCTGCTATATAATATAGCTTTAGATCAGTACACTTAGACCACCTTCCTCTGAGTTTTTTTTTTTTTTTAT